>NC_133653.1:194206354-194515090 GCF_009905375.1 Apium graveolens
CAAGTTGAAGATCTACAACTGCTTAAATTCTGATATTTATACAAACTGAAGTTGTTATCAGAAGTTAAATATTGGTAAAGCTTTAAGGACTGTAAGTTGTAGTTATCTAGTCTAATTCTCATGCATTTGTACTTAATATTTTTGACATCATCAAATATCTGTTAAACTTGTATATTATGCTAATTTACAAGTTGGGGGAGATTGTTAGATATATTTGATAATGTCATGGCTAATATAATTTATGTTTAGATTTCAGATCTTACTTAACAGGACAAATCAGTACTTAACTGTTGATCAGTACTGGAAGTCAGGACTTAAGGATATGCATAAGAAGAGATATGCATGAAGATGGAGTTCCGTGAAGAATGGAATACTTGGATGAAAAGATATCTGATTGATATATTTTAGGAAGCAGAATTATATTCTATATCAATTAGCGATTATCTTGTAACTGTGTAGTATATAAACACAGACATAGGGTTTACACTATAAGTGTTATCATATTCGAGAAGATTATTCATTGTAACCCTAGCAGCTCTCGTGATATTTGTTCATCACTGAGAGGTAACAGTTCCACACTGTAACATAATTTATTATTTCAATAAAGTTTGTTTTCTGTTACTTAATATCGATTTGATTGTATTATATATTGTATTCACCCCCCTCTACAGTGTGTGTGACCTAACAGGAAAACACAATAAGAAAATACAAGAAATTCTCTTACTGGTAGAATTTCTGAATGTGACTAGCATGCCAAGTATTTTTGATCATTTCTCCAGCCAATGTCTCTAAATTGTTAGTTCCTGGATGAATGACCTCTATCACTTTGTAAGGCCCTCCCCAGTTCGCATGAAGCTTTCCTTGCTTCATTGGCATAGATGTATCTATCTCCCATAGGACGAAGTCCCCAATGCCGAAAGGCCTCTTCTTAATGCCCGAATCATAATATTTTGCGGCTTACAGCAAATACTTCACATTTCTTTGGTGAGCCATTTCTTTTTCTTCTTCTAGCAGGTCTACGTTCGCTCTTATGCCAAAGTCATTGGATTCTACATTGTAGACCTCCGTTCGGTAAAATTCTATGCCCACTTCCACTGGTACCAAGGCATTTGTTAAATAAGCTAGTCTGAAGAGGGTTTCCCATTTGGAAGATCAAGGAGTTGTTCGGTAAGCCTATAAGACCCAGTGGAGTTCTTCTACCCACTCCCCTTTGGCTTCGCCCAACCTTTTCTTGATGCCTTGAAAGATTAGTTTATTGGCAGCTTCGACTGCTCCGTTACCTGGGGGATGGGTGACCGAACTAAACTTCTGCTGAATTTCGAAGTGATGAAGAAATTTTCTGAACTTATTACCTATAAACTGCGTTCCAGTGTTCGAGATACATACCTTCAGAATTCCAAACCTTAGGATGATTTGATCGAGCATAAATTTTTTTACTACTTCTTCGGTTCTGGCGGATAAATGTCGTACTTCTACCCATTTGGTCATATAGTCAATGGCGATGATACCGTAATTCACCTGCTTTATGTTGGTGGGGAAGATGCCTACAATATCCACATCCCACATGGCAAAAGGTATGGGGCTAAGAACCTAAGCCATCTCCTTTGGTGGTTGTTTTGGAACTGTTGCAAATAATTGGCATTATTTATATTTTTTTGCATATTTGTTTTCATCTTCTCTCAAAGTCAGCCAGAAGAATCCTTGTTGAAGGATCTTGAAAGCTAAGGACCGACCGAATAGATGTTCCCCACATATCCCTTCGTGCACTTCTTCTAATGCTTGTAGTTGTTCTTCGGAATCTAAACATCTCAATAAGGGTTGGGTGGCTGATCTGCGATACAACTTTCTACTTATAATGGTGTAGCTTGCTGCTCTATACTTGATTTTCTCAGCCTCCTTTCGATCAAGGGGAAAAATCCCCTTACCTAGGTAGCTCTGAATGTGGGTCATCCGGTTTACCCCGTGGTGAATTTATCAGTAGTCTTTTCTTTCGATTGAAGGCATCTTTGCTTTGGTCTGATAAATAGAGCCAGTTAAGCTCTGTGTTTCGGCCGAAGCTAGCCAGGAGAGGGCATCTGCCCGACTGTTATTTTCTCTCCCAAATTGACTTAATTCAAAAGATTCAAATGCCATGGAAGTTTCTCTTATCTTTATAGTGTAAGCCTTCATTCGGGGATCCCTTTGTTCATACTCCCTAGAAAAATTATAACGCCCCCAAATCTGGGGACAGAGGATTTGGTCGTCACTATAAAACCTCAATCCAAATTAACCTATTAAATCAATAAATAAATGCCAACAGTTGAATATTTAACATCTATTACCCCAAACTAATCCAAGATCTTTTAAGGTTACAGTTCTAGAAACAAGAATTCCAAATTCCATAAATAAAGTTTTCACTTTCTTTTCAAAATCTTTTCACAAATTCCCAAATTCAAAACTTAACCCACTAGTACAACTTCGAAAAGAAGTATACTAGACCAATGATTTAATAACATAACTAATACATATATATAAACATAACTTTATACAATGGACTTACTCAAGTTCCGCAAACCCTGGACAACCATCTTCCAAAAGCTTATTCTTTGCTTTCTTAAATTATGCCGCTAATGTGACGCCCTCCAAACCCGGGTCAGAAGTTTGGGGCCCACAACACATACACATACCATATTTAAACTTGTTTATTAATATAATAATATATGCAATGACCCTACTTACCATAATTAAGGATCGCAACAGTTTAAAGTATGTCCACAAGCCATAACCTTATTTATTAAAAACGTACCAAATCCCAAATTTATTTATCTTACAATTGAAGTCAACCTTTATTACAAACTTACAACACACACTAAGCCATACATCTTCTGCTAGCTTATTCAACTTCAACCTGTAAACCTAGCTGGCACGCTTGACTGGGGATCCTCGCCATTACCAAATTCTTTTTTAACTGGATAAGAACATAAACAGATTCGCAAGAGTGAGCTAACTAGCTCAGCAAGTCACAATGACAACACTGAGATTTAATAATGATCAATTGAAATGATATAGGGAATCAAGTTTCCTGATAAACAATGATTAGAATTGGATATTCACTTTTATTTTAAAAACCCAGGTTGGGCTGCTGATCAGTCATGCACTAACCCCGAGCAAGGCTCCCAGCTTTGCTCTATATACTGGATCCAAGGCACACATTGGCCTAATACGACCACGAATCTGGTCTGACCACGAATCCGATCCATATTTAAAAATAATCCAATTCTATAATAATAACATGATAAATAATGTAATTCAATAAACTAAATAATAAACAACATTTATCTTGAAGCTTAAGGTGATTCACAATACCAGAAAGGTTTAACATGTTAAACAAGAAGATTGACTTTCAATTCAAGGAAAGAATCAAAGTGTAGAAAACTAAGGGTACAAAGGTTACAAGGATTGGTCTTCTACTATGCAAGACATAAAGGTTTGTCTGATAAGCAATCTCATATCAAGGATCAGTATGTGGTAGATATGTATTTGTGGAGTAGTATCGGATAGGTGTGGTTCGTATCCAAGAATTCAACAATCAAGTGTTTACAAGAAATCAGGCTCACGGCTCAAGATCAATAAGAATCAGGGTTTAGGGTTAAGTACTTCAAAGTACTTGCAATATAGAATAGGAATTACTGGGAATAATTACAACATAATGAAAAGAGTTCAAAAGTATTCACAAGTATATTACAAGAAAGTTCAGGGACACTTGCCTTATCAATTCCCTTTTACTTCACTACCACTTGTTAATTGGTTCCCACTCACCTACCACTTGTTTTCCTTTTCTACGTCTCACTTCCTCTGTTAGACATCACATATACTCATCAACACTATTTCTCAACTCATTCTATTCGATACAAGCTTCTATCTACCCTTCGTTTCACCCAAATCCAACGTACGGATTAAAAGTTACAGCAGAAACAGTCAAACAATGCACAAACAATCATTTTATACAGCAATCAGGTCACATATAACACATACCACGTAAGATATTCAATCCAAATAATTTTTCAAAAAAAATTCAGGGTCAAAATGATTTTCCAGGTATTTAATAAGAATTTTTGAACATTTTTCGGAATTAAAATTGGACTCCGAATTATTTGATAATTAAATAATAGGGTTTGAACACCCGAATTTGACATTAAAATAATTTTATAATAATTATCGAGCCTTGAAAATAATTTAAAATAATATTTTAAAACTCAAAACTATTTTTTAGAATTTTTAAATCAATTTTAAATAATTAAATCCAATTATTAAATTAATTAATAATTAATTAAATTAATCAATCAATTAATATTAAATTAATTGATTAATTAAAATAATTAAAAATAATTAAAATTAATTAATAAAATAAATCATATTTATTTTTAAATAAATAAATAATTAAAATAATTTTTCTGAATTTAAAATAATTAAATAAACAATTTTCTGATTTTCAAAATAATAAAAATATCATTTTTAAAATAAAAATAAACAGAAATCCATAATTTGTAAAGTTTTAAAATTCCAGGGACGGAAATATAAATCTGGCCAAACTACAGGGACGTTTCTGTAATTTAACCATCATCGTCGCCGGTTGTCGGCGATCGCCGGAACGGCGATCGCCATTAACGGCGATCCCGAGCTTTTCCGACGACACCCAAACCTGCCCAGAAACACTTCAAATTTACAGGGGATGAAGTAGAGGTTGCCATGAACGTGAATATGCAAATCAAATCACCAGAAAAGCCGTGGATTCGCCTGAAAAGTCGACGGAAATTTCCGTCGCCGTTGAACCCAATTTTCCGATCTGCTAAACTACGGTTCCTTAAATCAACTAAAAATTATGAATCGATTCCTGGGAATCTCATGAATGCATTGGTGGTCACAATTTCCACCCAGAATCAATGAAATTTGAACCCCTAATTTCGAATCAAAAACATTCAAGAACACAACCCCAGTTCTTCATTCAGAGAATCAAACATCAATTTAAGCAAGTTATTGAACTCATTTTTTGACATATAATATACCAAAATGACCAGGAAGAAAAGATCTACACCATTATGCCATCAAATCATATCAAAAACATCAAGAACAAAAATTCATAATTTAATCCATAATTAATTTGAATTAAAATAAATAAATCAGAAAAATACCTTGATTTCTGGGCAAAAACAAATGGTTTATTCAGAAAGAAGATTTTGATAGCTTCGTTTTGATATATTGCACGCCCGAATTGGAGTTCGATAACGCCTTCGTTTGTGCGATTGATTTTCAAGAATACGGTGTTTTATAAAATTTTCTCTGTTTTTCAGGGTTTGTACTGTCTGATTATGATTTTGCGCGTGAAAATGAATAAGAAAAGGCTATTTATATTTACAGAATATTAGTACGTTCTGGATCGTGTTAGATCGATAAATACGTTTGTTTTGGATAAACATTATCCTGTTTTGTATAAGCACTATCCTGTTTTGGATAAGCACTATCATGTTTTGGATAGACGTTATCCTATTTCAGATAATTATCAAAACCGGGCTTTTATAAAATGATTTGTATGAAGATAATGTTATCGAAAAGGGTTAGCGTATCGAAAATATTGCGTCGGGCCGCGCACAGGACAAACCGTAATCCGGATCGAAAAAGTCAAAACATGGAAAATGTCCGGAATTACCAGATTAGGTTATAAAGGAGTTTTCGGAAGAGTTTCGGGTTGTAAAAACGTAAAAACGGTTAAGGTTGGACGATTCCCGGCTTTATAAAATAATTTTGTAATTATTCATAAAATAATTAATAAATTTATAAATCAATATAAAATCATATAATACTCCAAAAATTACCAGAAAAATACCTTAATTATCTATATTTTAATCTGGACATAATAAAATTAGCATACCTAGACTTTACCACATATGAACATTCAAATAATATCACCAATCATCAAATAATTCACCAAAAATCACATAATAATCACATAATAATCATTTATTGATAAAAATAATTACACGTCATGTCCCGGATATTACATCCTCCCCTCCTTAAAAGGATTATGTCCTCAGAATCTTCTAAGTAAACAACTGAGGGTACTTTTCTCGCATATCACTTTCTAACTCCCAGGTTGATTCTTCAACCTTTGGGTTTCTCCACAATACTCTTACTAAATTCACAACTTTATTTCTCAATACCTTCTCTCTCTTTTCTAGAATCTCTATTGGATTCTCTACATACGATAAATTTGTCTGAAGTTCTATCGGCTCATACTCAATTACATGCCTAGAGTCTGGATTATACTTCTTAAGCATCGATACGTGAAAAATATTATGAATATGTTCCATGTGCGGGGGTAATGCCAATCAGTATGCTACCTTGCCGACACGTTTCAAAACTTCAAAAGGTCCAACGTATCTAGGACTCAACTTCCCTTTCTTTCTGAATCTCGATAATCCTTTCCACAGTGACACCTTCAGTAACACTAAATTTCCTTCTTCGAATTCCATATCCTTTCTGGATTGTTCTGCATATTTTCTTTGACGATCTTATGCTGCAATTAGCCTTTTCTGAATAACCTCCACAACTTCCTTTGTTTGCTGTACCAATTCGGGTCCAAGTATCTTACGTTCTCTGACTTCGTCCCAATATACTGGTGATCGACATTTACGTCCAGAAGGAGCTTCATAGGGAGGCATCCCGATACTAGCATGATAACTGTTGTTGTAAGCAAACTCCACTAAGGGCAAATGCTCATCCCAATTTCCTTTGAAATTAATGGCACACACACATAACATGTCCTCGATTGTTTGGATTGTTCTCTCGCTTTGTCCGTCCGTCTGCAGATGATAAGTCGTGCTCATATTTAACTTAGTTCCCAAACATTCTTGGAAACTTCTCTAAAATCTTGAATTGAATCGTGGATCTCGATCAGATACGATAGACACAGGGACTCCATAACGCATTACTATTTCCTTCAAATATATGTGAACCAACTTATCTAGTGAAAATCTTTCATTGATAGGCAAGAAATGCGTTGATTTGGTTAGTTTGTCCACTATAACCCAAATAGCATTATGGTTCGCTTTCATCCTTGGTAAGCCAACTATAAAATCCATAGCAATGTGCTCCCACTTCCATTCTGGAATCTCTAGTGGCTGTAATAATCCACTTGGTCTCTGGTGCTCCGCCTTAACTCTCTGACACATGTAACATTTGTTAACCCATTCCGCAATTTCTCTCTTCATGTCTGGCCACGAATAATTTTCTTTTAAATCTCTGTACATCTTGGTACTTCCCGAATGAATAGAATACTTTGAATTGTGAGCTTCTTGTAGAATTTCATTCTTCAATTCTGCCACTGGTGGTATCCAAATTCTGGATGAAAATCTAAGAATACCTTGATCGTCCTTATGGATGCATAACTCTTCTCCAACCAACCGATTGATATCCTGATCCATTATTTCCTCTTGGCACTTTCTTATCTTCTCTAACAATTCTGGTTGAAAAGTCATACTGTACATCTTCGCTTCATCAGGTTTGCAAATTCTGACCTCCAAGTCCAACTTCTAAAATTCCTTATATAATTCCTCAGGTATCGTCAACATGTTCAGTCTTTCTTTTCTACTTAATGCATCTGCCACCACATTCACTTTTCCTGGATGATAGTTAATCGTGCAATCATAATCTTTGATCAACCCCAACCATCTCCTATGTCTCATATTAAGTTCCTTTTGCGTGAATATGTACTTCAAGCTCTTATGATCCGTATAAATCTCGCATCTTTCTCCATATAAGTAGTGTCTCCAAATCTTTAGGGCAAATACTATCGCTGCTAGTTCCAAGTCATGAGTAGGATACTTCTGCTCATGAGGTTTCAGTTGTCTAGACGCATACTTCTGCTCATGAGGTTTCAGTTGTCTAGACGCATACGTAATGACTTTATCATGCTGCATCAAAACACAACCTAATCCCTTATGAGAAGCATCACTATAGATTACAAAATTCCCTTGATCATCTGGAAGTAACAAAACAGGTGCTGTGATTAGCCTCTTCGTCAATTCTTGAAAACTTTCTTCGCACTTCTTATTCCATATAAACTTCTCATTTTTCCTGGTAAGCTTCGTCAAAGGCGTCACAATCTTCGAGAAATCTTGAACAAATCGTCAATAATATCCTGCCAGTCCTAAGAAACTCCTCACCTCTGTTGGTGTTTTTGGCCTTTCCCAATTCGTAATAGCTTCAATCTTCGCTGGGTCCACTTTGATCCCTTCGTGACTTACTACGTGTCCTAAGAATTGAACTTCTTGTAACCAAAACTCACACTTTGAGAATTTGGCATATAACTTCCCCCTTCTCAAAATTTCCAAAGTTGTGTTTAGATGCTCCACGTGGTCTTCCGTTGACTTTGAGTAAATCAAAATATCATCAATAAACACAATGACAAACTTGTCCAGATATTCCTTGAAAATTCTGTTCATGAAGTCCATAAATGCAGTTGGGGCATTGGTCAATCCAAAAGACATCATTAAGAATTCGTAATGACCGTACCTTGTCCTGAAAGCTGTCTTTGGTATATCTTCAGGTTTGATCTTCAACTGGTGATATCTGGATCTTAAATCAATCTTAGAGAAATACTTGGCTCCTTTCAGCTGATCAAATAAATCGTCAGTTCGAGGTAATGGATACTTGTTCTTGATCATAAGCTTATTGAGTTCTCGATAGTCGATACATAATCTCATGCTCCCATCCTTCTTCTTAACAAATAGTATTGGTGCACCCCTTGGGGATACACCGGGTCTAATCACTCCTTTCTTCAATAATTCTTGCAATTGTTTTGCCAATTTCTTTATTTCCACTGGTGCCATTCTGTATGGGGCCTTAGATACTGGTTCCGTTTCAGGTGCCAAGTCGATTGAAAATTCGATTTCTCTATCTGGAAGAAGTCCTGGTAATTCGTCTGGAAATATGTCTGAAAATTCATTTACCACTGGAATGTCTTCTAGCTTTGCTGGCTCCTGACTTCTATCTATCATATGGGCCATAAAATGCTCGCATCCTTGTCGTAGTAACTTCTTAGCTTGAATCATCGTCAAAACCTTATTCGCTTGTCTCTGGCCTCTAAACGTCACCACTTCCTCGTCTGGGGTCTTCAATTTTACTTTCTTATTACGACAGTCTATCTGTGCATCGTGCTTAGATAGCCAATCAATTCCTAAAATAACGTCAAACTCTCCTAACTTATAGGGAATTAAGTCAGCATCAAACCTATGGCCAATAATCTCAATCTCACAGCTCTTACACACTTGGTTAACAGATACACGCTCCTGATTTGTTAATTCTACCGTCATAATCTCACTTAACAATTCAACTGGATAATTCAACTTATCAACAAAACCTTGAGAAATAAATGATCGAGTTGCTCCCGAATCTACTAGCACTTTAGCACATAAGGAGTTCACAGTAAGCGTACATGCCATAACATCAGTATCCACAATAGCATCCTTCACAGACATGTCATAAACTCTAGCTCTGGGAAGTTCATTCACTGTTGGAGTAGCTCCCATGATACGCAATGTGTTGTTGACTGGAATTGGCGCCTTGCAATCCCTTGCGATATGTCCTGGCTTCCCGCACTTGAAACAAGTAAATCCAATTTCTAGAACCTTGCCTACCTGATTTTTGATAGGCTGGTCCTTGTTGACTGGCTCTCTGGATGGAGGATTACGACACTCCCTTGAATAGTGCCCCTTCTGGTTGCATCTATAGCAGACCACATTCAACTTGTTGCAAACTCCACCATGTTTCTTTCTACAGACTTGACAGTCTGGTACAGCTGGCCTCTGCTGGATTGGTTGATTCCCAATGGCTGGGCGGTTACCTTGGCCTCCGTTGCCTATATTTTGTCTGTTAAAATTTCTTCCGGGCTGGAACTTTCCCTTCCTCTAATTAAAATTTGGAAACTTTCCTGCTTGGGACTGTCCGTCACTTCCCTCAAACTTCCTTTTTTTACCTTCCTTCTCCTTCTGAGACATTTCACTCTCCGTCTCCGAAATCATAGCCTTCTACACAACTCCCGCATACGTATCCAACTCAAATATGGCCACCTTCCCTCAGATCCATGGCTTGAGTCCTTACTGAAACCTTTTAGCTTTCTTCCTATCAGTGTCCACATATGATGGCACAAACCTAGACAACTCTTCAAACTTAATTTCATAATCCTCCACTGACATATTCCCCTGATTTAGCTCCAGAAATTTCAACTCCATTTGATCCTGAACAAACTGAGGGAAATATTTCTCTAAAAACAGCTCCTTAAATCTATCCCACATGTGACGCCCTCAATCTCGGGGTTAGGAAATGAGGACCCACACACCTCTATTCTAATAATTAAATATGCATAAACCCCGATTAACTACTAACAGGATCAACAGGATAAAGTATGAGACAAGATTACAACTACCAATCATAAAATATAACTTACAATCCCAAAATATTATTAAATAATCAATATCGATTCCGGCTGGGAACCGACAGATAACCCATTGTATCTTTATACACCTCTTTCTAGGCGCGAGCTCACTCATAACAACCACTACCTGCTCTGGCAACCGGAAGCCCTCAACACGGTAGGGACCACCAGGTACGCTCTTACGAGCAGTGCGCCTAAGCCTGACCATCTTCTTGCTTAAGTGCCATGGTTTAGATTAAGACAAAACAAATGAGTATAAAACTCAGCAAGTAACTATATAGCAGTTCTACCATAACAAATCTCAATATACTTTAAACAAACTAGGGCATTCTGCTTTAATTAATCTAGGTGGCAGACTTTTTCTTCTTTTTTTTATTTTGGGGATATGGAAAGGTATCTGAAGAATAGTAGGGTTTTCAAGGGACAAGGCTCGAAACAGGACGAAAGCCGACATTCATCACAAATCTTTGTAGGATCAAAATAGATCTTTCAATTGAGGAAAGCAACAGTATTTCAAGATATAGAATCAATCATATGATCAACAATTTCAAGAATCAGGGTTCTCGAGCTTTAAGCTTCACAATGACATTACCAACTCTTTTCAAAGCAATATAATCCATTTTCATTTTCAAAAATCAATTTACTGAATAAAAAGTTTCAGTTCCCTTTTAAATAATCATTTAGAACCCTTGATTGGATCACTTTATCTTTCCATTTCATTATATACGGGTGATCAGCCCGTATCAACCTCCATTCCGGTTTTAAGGTACCAATCGGCATAATTTCAGCCTTAAATTGGACTAGTCCCACTAGCCTCTTACCATGACTGGACTAGTCCCACTAGCCTCTTACGTCTCAATACAATCCATCAGGAATTCATTTGGAAAACCTTGAGTTGGAAAAACAAATAGGTTTTCTAAAATCCATTTTATCATTACCAAGCATTTGAAATCATTCGGACTCTTTCAAGTCGAAACTCATTCTTAAATCAGATTTTTAAAGAAGCAAGGTTCAGGGAGTGAATCAAAGATACGCAAGGAACAATTCTCAAGAATTCTGTATCAGGGACAACAAGGCACTAAATTAGAAGGATCAACATTAACTTAGGGATCAATAGGGTGATCAAGAGAAACAGGGTATCATTAAACAGAGTTAACCAAGATAATCAATAGGTTCAATATGATTCATGGCATTATAGGTAACTTGAACAGAAAGGTCTGGTTATCAGTGAGTGAAATCAATAGGCTTATCAATAACAGGTTATCAAGAACAGGGATTCTTTAATTAAATAACAGGATTTCATAAAACATGGGTCTCATAAAACAAGGGTTTCATGCTTAAACAGTTCAATACTCTACATGGTATGAACAACATTTCCTTTATAATCATTTACACAAGTAATCAGAGTTACTTGCCTGACATTGCTTTCCTGAGGGTTGAACTACTGCCACCTAGTAAATCCTTTCCTTTCCTAGCCTGAATGCCCTCACGCTCCGAATCTACAATAAAACCAAAAATCTTAATTAGATTCCCAACTCTCGTTCCCGGAATGATCACTCTATACGATAACTCGAGCATACGAATATAGCTTATACATATAAGCATATAGCACATAGCACATAGCATATCCCTTTCTCGTAGCTTTCATATCCTTATATACTTAGCAATCAAAGCGTACTAGCTTGACCTTGGCTATTTCTCAAATCACACTATCACGACTCTTTTACGAGTACAAGACCTATTTACAACCAAACATTTACGTATATACTATCACTTATATCAATCAACTTAACTTCCTTTTCTTTTGCTCCTTAATTCGAGCCACATACTATAATCAAGCAACAAATTCATGAATATTTACTTATACACTTTCAATCGTCCTTTTAATCACAAAAAAAACCAAGTAAAATCAACATGCAACCACTTATCATTATCATGCATACTTGTAACTTAAACCCCAAACCTTATTTTGACTTAAACTAAATACCACATCGACTTGAACAATTGATCAAACCAAATTTTCTTTTTAATGCTAGGTAACCTTCGGGTTTTTCAACAAAATGCCATGCAACTAGCAAAAGCCAACATGCAAGTTCTAAAATCAAGAATTGAACTTAATCTAAACCAAAAATACTTGATCAACAACAATTTGAACACTCTTTCTTTAAAACTGAAACTTTATAACGAATTCTCGAACCACAACTCAACATGCACTCATACCATTAACATACACACCTTCAAATTCATAATCAAATCCTAATTCAAATCGAAACTATAAACATTCATCAAATCATTTGAGTTTAACAAACATTTTTAAACCGATTTCTTTCTTTTTTTTCTTTTTTTTTAAACCAAGAACAACATTCGGATTCTTTAAAAACAACCAACATGCAACACTCGAAACAATGTTTTTGAATTATTAGAGCTCAGTCAAAGCATCATAGCTCACCACCGGTTCACCAGAGTTCATCACCGGTGGCGGTGGCATCTCGGTGGTGCCCCCATTCGGGGGTTTCCAACCATCAACCACCCATTTACACAAGTAATCACACATGCAACACAATCCTCATTCAAAACACAAAACCCCTTTTTATTTTCATGAAAGCTGAACTCAAAAACCACCAAACTCAACTTTGATCTTTCCCAAAAACTTAAAAATAGCTACATGCATGAATGAATACAAGTGGATATCTCTATTTCTCACATAATCAGGGTTCTATACCCGAAGATGAGTGAAGAACAAGTGAGAGAGAGTGAAGAAAGAGAGAGTACCGAGAGGGAGAGAAAAATCCGAGAGAGAGAGAGAGAAATGAGAGAAAAGAGAGAATGAAGAGAAGGGCTCGGGAAGAGAAGAAACAAAACAAAAAAAAAAGAAGTGGGGTGATTTTATATTACCAAGGGAGGGTAATATGGTAATTAAGTTATTGCTTAATTTGATTCTCTTTTTATCCTTAAAAGAAAATAGAGTTAATCTGCAAATGCTTCTCTCGGAAAGATGAAATTGTCTTGAATAAAAATCTTTAACACGTAGATCTCGAAATTAGCTTTCCAACCATTACTCATAATGAATTTTTGAGCGAACGGTTGATTTTATATGAATTTCGCAAACTTGCTTTAATAAATACATTTTCCACATAAAATCGATTTAAAAATGCAAAGATCAACAATCAAATTCACTTATTATTTTTAAAAAGTCTCTAGGATCTTTACGAAGATAACAGAACAAATCCCATGTTTTTATCCTTCTCAGATGATTTTATAAAAATGCGCGAAGGTTAATTAATCCTTTACTTAAATCACGTAATTCCTTTAAAATTCACAAAATTGACACAGAACACATAGTCATGCATACAGTCAAGCAATCACACACATATAGTCACATAACGACTCAGGTCTAATCATAGAATCTATCCCTCTTTAATCTTTATCATCTTTTACGTGTACCGGGTCACGTTCAGCCTGACGGCCCGACGCTAAATTATAATCACATCATATAACACACTTTTTATTTTCTTAATTACGACGCTAAATTCTCAGTCGTTACAATCTACCCTCCTTAAAAGGATTCTGTCCCCAGAATCTAGTCTAAGCAAACAGATGGGGATACTTTTCTTTTATTTCGCTTTCTAATTCCCAAGTCGATTCTTCGACTAATGGATTTCTCCACAACACTCTAACTAGAGGTACAACTTTATTTCTAAGCGTTCTTTCTTTTCGATCCAAAATTCGCACTGGCTGTTCTATATAGGATAAATCTGGTTGGATTTCTACTGGTTCCAACTCGATCACATGGCTCACATCAGCATTATACTTCTTCAGGAGAGATACATGAAATACATTGTGCAGATGTTGCATTTGCGGCGGCGGTGCCAATTCATACGCCACTTTCCCAACTTGTCGCAATACTTCAAATGGTCCAATGTACCTTGGACTTAGCTTTCCTTTCTTTCCAAATTGAGTTAAACCTTTCCAAGGAGAGATCTTCAACAAGACTTTGTCTCCAGTTTCGAATTGTACATCTTTCCGCTCTTGATTTGCGTACTTTGCCTGTCGGTCTTGAGCTGCAATTAATCTCTTTTGTATCATTTCAACCTTTTCCTTCGTTTGCTGAACTAGCTCTGGGCCAATTAACTTGCACTCACCAACTTCATCCCAATAAGTGGGGGATCTACACTTTCTTCCATACATCACTTCATAAGGCGGCATGCCTATACTTGCGTGATAACTGTTGTTGTAGGAAAACTCAATTAAGGGCAAATGATCGTCCCAATTTCCTTTGAAATCTATTGCGCAGGTTCGCAACATATCTTCAATCGTCTGAATTGTCCTTTCACTTTGTCCGTCTGTCTGCGGATGATATGTTGTACTCATTTTCAATTTCGTTCCCAAATGATCATGGAATTGTCGCCAAAATCTCGAATTAAACCTTGGATCTCTATCAGACACGATAGATACAGGAACTCCATGACGCATCACGATCTCATCCAGATACAATTTGACCAGCTTCTCTAATGAAAACCTTTCGTTTATCGGCAAGAAATGTGCTGACTTTGTCAAGCGATCAATTACCACCCAAATCGCATCATGATTTGGCTTGGTTTTAGGTAATCCTACCACGAAATCCATCGCGATATGTTCCCATTTCCATTCAGGTATGTCCAGTGGCTGAAGCAATCCGCTTGGCCTTTGATGTTCCGCTTTAACTCTTTGGCACGTGTAACATTTACTTATCCATTCCGCAATTTCCTTTTTCATGTTTGGCCACCAAAAATTTTCTTTCAAATCCTCGTACATCTTCGTACTCCCAGGGTGAATTGAAAATCTCGAGTTATGCGCTTCTTGAAAAATCTCGTACTTTAGTTCCACAATATTAGGTATCCAAATACGTGAGTTAACATGGTATATCCCTTTTCCATCCTTTTGAGCTTTAATTTCTTCTCCCGTCAACTTGTCCTTTTCGCGATTCATTACTTGCTCTTGACAGCATCGAATCTTTTCCAAAATTTCAGGTTGAAACCACATTGCATACATAGCTTCATCTCCACATTCTGGAGTCTGCACCTCTATTTCCATCTTTTCAAAGTCCTTGATTAATTCTTCCGATGATGTTAACATATTCAACCTTTCCTTTCGACTTAAAGCATCAGCTACCACATTTGCCTTTCCAGGATGATAGTTTATCGCACAATCATAATCTTTGATCAATTCCAACCACCTTCTTTGTCGCATATTCAGTTCTTTCTGAGTAAAGATATACTTTAAGCTCTTATGATCCGTATAAATCTCGCACTTTTCTCCGTACAAATAATGCCTCCAAATCTTAAGGGCAAATACAATTGCTGCCAATTCCAAATCATGCGTTGGATACTTTTGCTCATGCGGCTTGAGTTGCCTTGACGCATATGCTATTACCTTTCCGTGTTGCATTAACACGCATCCAAGTCCTTTATAGGAAGCATCACTAAATATCACAAATTCCCCTTTATCATATGGTAATACCAACACTGGGGCGGTTACCAATTTCTTCTTTAACTCTTGGAAACTTTCCTCACACTATTCTGTCCAAACAAACTTCTCATTCTTTCTCGTCAACTTTGTCAACGGAACGGTAATCTTAGAGAAATCTTGCACAAATCTTCTATAGTATCCGGCTAATCCCAGAAAACTTCTGACTTCCGTCGGAGTCTTGGGTCTTTCCCAATTCATTACAGCTTCTATCTTGGCTGAATCCACTTTAATTCCTTCTTTATTAACTACATGACCAAGAAATTGCACTTCCTTTAGCCAAAATTCACACTTTGAAAACTTTGCATACAGCTTCTCTTTTCACAGAATTTTCAAGGAAATCCTCAAATGCTCCTTATGATCTTCTTCCATTTTGGAGTAAATCAGTATATCGTCTATAAACACAATCACGAACTTGTCCAAATACTGCTTGAACGCTCTGTTCATAAGATCCATAAATGCAGCTGGCGCATTCGTCAAGCCAAATGCCATCACTAGAAACTCATAGTGTCCGTATCTTGTTCGGAACGCTGTCTTGGGTATATCTTCCGCTTTGATCTTTAATTGATGATACCCAGATCTTAAATCAATCTTTGAAAAGCATGAAGCTCCTTTCAATTGGTCAAACAAGTCATCGATCCGCGGTAGAGGGTACTTATTCTTGATGGTCAACTTATTCAGCTCACGGTAATCGATACACAATCGCATACTTCCATCCTTTTTCTTCACAAATAACACCGGTGCGCCCCACGGGGATACACTCGGTCGGATCACTCCTTTGTCCAATAATTCTTGCAACTGAGCTGCCAATTCCTTCATTTCAACCGGTGCCATGCGATAGGGAGCTTTCGACACTGGTTCCGTACCTGGAGCCAAGTCAATCGTAAACTCAATCTCTCTGTCTGGAGGTAGTCCAGGCAATTCATCAGGAAACACATCCGGGAAATCTCTTACTACCGGAATATCGTCGATCTTTACAAATTCTTTTTCCATATCCACGATATGAGCCAAATAAACTTCGCATCCTCGACGTATTAATCTTCTTGCCTCAATAGCCGTTAGAAATTTCTTCTCTTGCCTCTTTCCTTTAAATATTACTTCCTCACCATCCTTGGTTCTTAACTTCACCTTCTTACTTTTACATTCTATTTGCGCCTCATGGTTTGACAACCAATCCATTCCTAGTATAACCTCAAATTCTCCTAACTTAAAAGGAATTAAGTCAGCAGAAAAGTGCCGACCTCCTATAGACACATCACAGTCAGGACAAATCTTATTAACAACAACTTTCTCTTGATTTGCTACCTCTATAATCAAATTAGGCTCTAGAGGGTATGCAACATAATTTACTTTATCAAGAATACTTTCAGAGATAAAAGATCTAGTTGCTCCAGAATCCATCAAAACTTCTACTTCTACTGAGTTTATAACAAGCATATCTGCTACCACGTCCACATCTTACACCGCATCTTTCATTGTCATGTTAAAGGTTCTAGCTCTGGGTTGAGCTGATGGTGCTGGGAGAGACGGCGGTCCAGCAATTCTGAGAACATTAGCCTTCTGCACAGGCTCCTTGCAATTCATGGCCATATGGCCCACTTTGCCACACTTGAAACAAGCCAAATCAGGCTTCCTTACTCCATTTGAACATTCTGAAGAATAATTCCCCTTCTGGTTGCACTTGAAACATGTTATGTCCAGCTTATTACACCTCCCCGGGTGTCTCTTTCCACAGTTCCTGCATTCTTGCATCTGGGATCTGCTTTCCTTTCCCGGTTGTCCGGCTTTCTGGAAACGGTTCTTCTCAGCTCCATTCCCGGGTCTAAACTTCTGGAACTTTTGGTTCTGACCTCCACCATTCTTCCCAAACTTCCCTCTGAACTTTGAACTTCCTTGCTCTTGCTCAGAGCTTTCAAACTTCCTTTTTATTCCTTCATTTTCTCTTCGAGCAGCTTCCCGCTCACCTTCCACTATCATTGCTTTCTGAACCAAAGCAGCATAGTTCTTGATCTCCAACATTGCTATTTGACTCCTAATCCACGGCTTAAGTCCCTGCTGGAACCTCTTAGCCTTCTTCGCTTCAGTATTCACGTACTCTGGTACGAACCTTGACAATTCTGAAAACTTCACCTCATATTCTGCTACCGACATTTCCTCCTGTCTAAGATCCAAAAATTTCATCTCCAACTGATCTTGCATATAACTTGGCAAATACTTTTCCAGAAACATCTCAGTGAACTTATCCCAAGATAAGTCTTTGCCTTCCAACAACGCCTTAGATGACTCCCACCAGAAACATGCTTCATCTTTCAGATAATAACTTGCGTACTGAGCTTTCTTATCATCCTTAACTTCTGCTAACTCAAAGGCTTTTTCCATCTCTCTCAACCACGACTGCGCTTTAATCGGGTCTGGCACACCTAAGAACTCTGGAGGATGAACAGATTGAAAGTGCTTGAAATTTCCAACTTTTGGGGCCACAGGTTGTTGCAAAAGCTGAGCAAGTCTGCTCATCACAGTGGATTCTGGGTTTATTTCTGGGTCTTGGGTGGGAATTTCTTCTTCTTGGTGATCTGGTGAGTTGGCCATTTCTTACAAACCTGATTGAGCAATTATTTAGTAATACAATAGCATGGCATATATATAACAACAATTTTTATGAAATCTATTTTGCGGGTTTTAAGTTTTACCCAATTTGTGCATGCAATCCTATTACTACATAATTCTCATATCAGTGTTGTTTTATCATGGCACGGAATAGGGTTTTATGATCTTTAAGCATGGTTGCATTAAAACATGGCATTGAGAACAATTTACAAGATAATCAAGGTGCACAAAGGAAAGCAAGATAATAAATTTATTTAATCAAAGGTTACATAGGGAATATTTTGGATTTTAAGGTTCTGAAACAAGGTACAATAAATAGCAGGGCTAAACAGAGGAAAAACTGGAAAACATCCCCCTATCTACCCCTATCTTCCAACTACTACTGCTACTACTACACTAGTCTGAAATACAACAAAATAAATGAAAAGGGATCCCGACATCTGACCAAGTATCCCAAAAGCCTACCGGCGCTGAAAACAACAATAACAATCTACGGGCTCAACAAATAGTCCCGTCTAATCATCTAGAATCTCTCTCAACACAACCAACATCCAGCGAATGATCTTATGCAACCTCCGGGCCTCAGTATCAGCATCACTAGTGGATGGTCCCTCATCCAATCTCCTACTGGCAACCTGCTCCACCATCTGAATCCTAGCTCTCCATTCCTCCATCAATACTGAAGTCCTCTGCCTAGAGTCTCGAATTAACCTATCTACCAAAGCTCCCAACTCAGGAATGCGGGAGTACACAAAGTCTCGGTCCTGGGCTAACTTGCCACCAACACTGATATGAACAGTCTTAGGCATCTCCGACTCTGGCTCAGGGGCAGGGGTCTCTGAATCAGGCCTCAAGGGTGAAATCTGCATGGGGATCTCACTACTCTCAGAAGGGTCCTCCTCTGGGTCTGAACTAACATACACAGGCTCCTCTGGAGAGGGTGGAACGGGGTCCACAGGGGTACCAGTCAAGCTAATCTCTGAGTCTGAGTCATTACCACTACTAGGATCCTGAGAGAAAACACAAAACAGCAACCAAGAAACAATGTTAGGGTTAAATAAAGCTTCCAGCTAACTCACACCCTAACTCTAGTTTCCACTTTCCAATCAACACTTTCCTTAGACTATACCTTAATAGTCTAACACAACTCTACATGAGTCGAACTCTCTCGCGATATAGATATATTCCCAAAATACCCTTTTTAAAACCTAACTTGTCTCAGGGACTAGATCCTGTAGCTCTGATACCAACTTGTGACGCCCTCAATCTCGGGGTTAGGAAATGAGGACTCACACACCTCTATTCTAATAATTAAATATGCATAAACCCCGATTAACTACTAACAGGATCAACAGGATAAAGTATGAGACAAGATTACAACTACCAATCATAAAATATAACTTACAATCCCAAAATATTATTAAATAATCAATATCGATTCCGGCTGGGAACCAACAGATAACCCATTGTATCTTTATACACCTCTTTCTAGGCGCGAGCTCACTCATAACAACCACTACCTGCTCTGGAAATCGGAAGCCCTCAACACGGTAGGGACCACCAGGTACGCTCTTACGAGCAGTGCGCCTAAGCCTGGCCATCTTCTTGCTTAACTGCCATGGTTTAGATTAAGACAAAACAAATGAGTATAAAACTCAGCAAGTAACTATATAGTAGTTCTACCATAACAAATCTCAATATACTTTAAACAAACTAGGGCATTCTGCTTTAATTAATCTAGGTGGCAGACTTTTTTTTATTTTGGGGATATGGAAAGGTATCTAAAGAATAGTAGGGTTTTCAAGGGACAAGGCTCGAAATAGGACGAAAGCCGACATTCATCACAAACCTTTGTAGGAACAAAATAGATCTTTCAATTGAGGAAAGCAACAGTATTTCAAGATATAGAATCAATCATATGATCAACAATTTCAAGAATCAGGGTTCTCGAGCTTTAAGCTTCACAATGACATTACCAACTCTTTTCAAAGCAATATAATCCATTTTCATTTTCAAAAATCAATTTACTGAATAAAAAGTTGCAGTTCCCTTTTAAATAATCATTTAGAACCCTTGATTGGATCACTTTATCTTTCCATTTCATTATATACGGGTGATCAGCCGGTATCGACCTCCATTCCGGTCTTTAAGGTACCAATCGGCATAATTTCAGTCTTAAATTGGACTAGTCCCACTAGCCTCTTACCATGACTGGACTAGTCCCACTAACCTCTTACGTCTTAATCCAATCCATCAGGAATTTATTTGGAAAACCTTGAGTTGGAAAAACAAATAGGTTTTCTAAAATCCATTTTATCATTACCAAGAATTTGAAATCATTCGGACTCTTTCAAGTCAAAACTCATTCTTAAATCAGAATTTTAAAGAAGCAAGGTTCAGGGAGTGAATCAAAGATACACAAGGAACAATTCTCAAGAATTCTGTATCAGGGACAACAAGGCACTAAATTAGAAGGATCAACATTAACTTAGGGATCAATAGGGTGATCAAGAGAAACAGGGTATCATTAAACAGAGTTAACCAAGATAATCAATAGGTTCAATATGATTCATGGCATTATAGGTAACTTGAACAGAAAGGTCTGGTTATCAGTGAGTGAAATCAATAGGCTTATCAATAACAGGTTATCAAGAACAGGGATTCTTTAATTAAATAACATGATTTCATAAAACATGGGTTTCATAAAACAAGGGTTTCATGCTTAAACAGTTCAATACTCTACATGGTATGAACAACATTTCCTTTATAATCATTTACACAAGTAATCTTAGTTACTTGCCTGAAATTGCTTTCCTGAGGGTTGAACTACTGCCACCTAGTAAATCTTTTCCTTTCCTAGCCTGAATGCCCTCACGCTCCGAATCTACAATAAAACCAAAAATCTTAATTAGATTCCCAACTCTCGTTTCTGGAACGATCACTCTATACGATAACTCGAGCATACGAATATAGCATATACATATAAGCACATAGCACATAGCATATCCCTTTCTCGTAGCTTTTATATCCTTATATACTTAGCAATCAAAGCGTACTAGCTTGACCTTGGCTATTTCTCAAATCACACTATCACGACTCTTTTACGAGTACAAGACCTATTTACAACCAAACATTTAAGTATATACTATCACTTATATCAATCAACTTAATTTCCTTTTATTTTGCTCCTTAATTCGAGCCACATATTATAATCAAGCAACAAATTCATAAATATTTATTAATACACTTTCAATCGTCATTTTAATCATAAAAAAACCAAGTAAAATCAACATGCAACCACTTATCATTATCATGCATACTTGTAACTTAAACCCCAAACCTTATTTTGACTTAAACTAAATACCACATCGACTTGAACAATTGATCAAACCAAATTTTCTTTTTAATGCTAGGTAACCTTCGGGTTTTTCAACAAAATGCCATGCAACTAGCAAAATCCAACATGCAAGTTCAAAAATCAAGAATTGAACTTAATCTAAACCAAAAATACTTGATCAACAACAATTTGAACACTCTTTCTTTAAAACCGAAACTTTATAACGAATTCTCGAACCATAACTCGGCATGCACTCATACCATTAACATACACACCTTCAAATTCACAATCAAATCCTAATTCAAATCGAAACTATAAACATTCATCAAATCATTTAAGTTTAACAAACATTTTTAAACCGATTTCTTTCTTTTTTTTCTTTTTTTTTTAAACCAAGAACAACATTCGGATTCTTTAAAAACAACCAACATGCAACACTCGAAACTATGTTTTTGAATTATTAGAGCTCAGCCAAAGCATCATAGCTCACCACCGGTTCACCAGAGTTCATCACCGGTGGCGGTGGCATCTCGGTGGTGCCCCCATTCGGGGGTTTCCAACCATCAACCACCCATTTACACAAGTAATCACACATGCAACACAATCCTCATTCAAAACACAAAACCCCTTTTTATTTTCATGAAAGCCGAACTCAAAAACCACCAAACTCAACTTTGATCTTTCCCAAAAACTTAAAAATAGCTACATGCATGAATGAATACAAGTGGATATCTCTATTTCTCACACAATCAGGGTTCTATACCCGAAGATGAGTGAAGAACAAGTGAGAGAGAGTGAAGAAAGAGAGAGTACCGAGAGGGAGAGAAAAATCCAAGAGAGAGAGAGAGAAATGAGAGAAAAGAGAGAATGAAGAGAAGGGCTCGGGAAGAGAAGAAACAAAACAAAAAAAAGAAGTGGGGTAATTTTATATTACCAAGGGAGGGTAATATGGTAATTAAGTTATTGCTTAATTTGATCCTCTTTTTATCCTTAAAAGAAAATAGAGTTAATCTGCAAATGCTTCTCTCGGAAAGTTGAAATTGTCTTGAATAAAAATCTTTAACACGTAGATCTCGAAATTAGCTTTCCAACCATTACTCATAATGAATTTTTGAGCGAACGGTTGATTTTATATGAATTTCGCAAACTTGCTTTAATAAATACATTTTCCACATAAAATCGATTTAAAAATGCATAGATCAACAATCAAATTCACTTATTATTTTTAAAAAGTCTCTAGGATCTTTACGAAGATAACAGAATAAATTCCATGTTTTTATCCTTCTCAGATGATTTTATAAAAATGCGCTAAGGTTAATTAATCATTTACTTAAATCACATAATTCCTTTAAAATTCACAAAATTGACACAGAACATATAGTCATGCATACAGTCAAGCAATCACACACATATAGTCACATAACGACTCAGGTCTGATCATAGAATCTATCCTTCTTTAATCTTTATCATCTTTTACGCGTACCGGGTCACGTTCAGCCTGACGGCCCGACGCTCAGCATTTCGATTACGCTTCTCATTATCTTTGCCAATCAACACGTCTCTTAAGACAAAATACTTTATTCATTCACTTCACATATAATTCACATTTTATATTATTTAATTCCATATTAGGACGGGTTTCGTTCTACCTGACTGCCCGACACCAAGCTTAACTTCTAAGCTGACCCTTTAAACTGGAACGTTTTTATCCACGATCCTTAACTCTAGTATACAGATAAGACAAATAATCATCACTTAATCACATAATTATAATCACATCATATAACACACATTTTATTTTCTTAATTACGACGCAAAATTCTCAGTCGTTACACCGCATAACATCATATGTACCTTCCAACATCTTAACAGTTTCCCACCAGTAGGTGGCTTCATTCTTCAGGTAGTAAATTGCAAACTCAGTCTTCTGCTCCTCCCTCACTTTAACTAAAGCAAATGCCTTCTCAATTTCTTTCAACCAGATTCTTGCCTTAATAGGATCTACAGAACCCTTAAACTCTGGTGGATTCACCGCCTGAAAGGTCTTAAAGGTTACCTGAGGGTTGGTCTGCCTCTGCTATTGTTGAGTCAGGTGAACTGTTTGTTGAGCCAAGATCTGAAGAATCTGGGCTACAGTTGGGTCTACGGGACCTGGGTTGGCATTCTGGTTGTTACTGTCTTCGGTGTTGTTGTTGTTGTTGTTGTTGTTTTCTTCATTCTGGTTGGTGGAACGGGTATTTCTTCTGGTAGACATTTTCTATAAAGAATCAAACAATTTATTTAGCCTTTAAAACATACTCCTTTTTGTGAAAAGATTTTGTAAAACAGAAATATCTCTTTTTGAAAATATTTTCAATAGTTGAACTAAGTAAATTGCATGCTTCTTTACAGAATGTAAACAGTTAAGGGGAATAGGGTTCATGTTATCACAAGAGTTTCATAACTGGTGCAGTAAGATAAAATAGGTATGACAATGCTGGAAAGGAAGGGTACTGATATATATCAAAGTTTGGTGGTACAAGCGTAAAGCATTTTATTAAAGGCAAAGGTACAACAGGTCTATTCCTTATTCAGTAGGTCTAGTTTATTCGCACTCCTACCAAAAGTCCGATAATACACACTATACACTGTTATACATATATCACTTATCACATCATTCTTGTCGTTTAGCGTTATGGAAACTCTGGTCCACCAAGTCCTTCAAAATCTTCCAATACTTCTCTAGCCCACCCCATAAGAGCATCTGGGGCTGCATACTCACAAGTAGATCCATGAAGTTTAATCTCACACCACGAAATGGAATAGCTTTCAATGGTGTAACCGTCGCAACTGGTACTATAGCTGACAACGGCGGAAGAGTAGGGCGTGGATCAGTTGACGGTCCTCCAACTGACGGCTCCGAGTGATCAGATGATATCGAAATAAAGGAATCTACCATCACCACTATCTAAAATTTACGCTTCTAGATAAGAATCTCGAATCTCACCATGAATCATACTACAACCTACTATTTATTCGCACTCAACCTCTCAACGTTCTATTTCTTTATTTTCTAATACTAATCTTAACCCTCTACCCATTCCCGACAATCTAGGCTTGTGACAGTGACTTTAAACCTTAGCTCTGATACCAAACATGTGACGCCCTCCAAACCTGGGTCAAAAGTTAGGGGCCCACAACACATACACACACTATATTTAAACCTGTTTATGAATATAATAATATATGCAATGACCCTACTTACCATAATCAAGGATCGCAACAGTTTAAAGTATGTTCACAAGCCACAACCTTATTTATTACAAACGTACCAAATCCCAAATTTATTTATCTGACATTTGAAGTCAACCTTTATTACAAACTTTTAACACACACTAAGCCACACATCTTCTGCTAGCTTATTCAACTTCAACATGTAAACCTAGCTGGCAGACTCGACTGGGATCCTCGCTATTACCAAATTCCCTTTTAACTGGATAAGAACATAAACAAATTCGCAAGAGTGGGCTAACTAGCTCCGCAAGTCACAATGACAACACTGAGATTTAATAATGATCAATTGAAATAATATAGGGAATCAAGTTTCCTGATAAACAATGATTAGAATTGGATATTCACTTTTATTTTAAAAACCCAGGTTAGACTCCCAGTTTTGCTCTATATACTGGATCCAAGGCACACATTGGCCTAATACGACCACGAATCTGGTCTGACCATGAATCTGGTCCATATTTAAAAATAATCCAATTTTATAATAATGACATGATAAACAATGTAATTCAATAAACTGAATCATAAACAACATCTATCTTGAAGCTTAAGGTGATTTACAATACCAGAAAGGTATAATAAGGTAAACAAGAAGATTGACTTTCAATTCAAGGAAAGAATCAAAGTGTAGAATACCAAGGGTACAAAGGTTACAAGGATTGGTCTTCTGCTATGCAAGGCATAAAGGTTTGTCTGACAAGAAATATCATATCAAGGATCAGTATGTGGTAGATATGTATTTGTGGAGTAGTATCGGATAGGTGTGGTTCGTATCCAAGAATTCAACAATCAAGTGTTTACAAGAAATCAGGCTCAAGATCAATAAGAATCAGGGTTTAGGGTTAAGTACTTCAAAGTACTTGCAATATAGAATCGGAATTACTGGGAATAATTGCAACATAATGAAAAGAGTTCAAAAGTATTCACAAGTATATTACAAGAAAGTTCAGGGATACTTGCCTTATCAATTCCCTTTCACTTCACTACCACTTGTCAATTGGTTCCCACTCACCTACCACTTGCTTTCCTTTTCTACGTCTTGCTTCCTCTGTTAGACATCACATATACTCATCAACACTATTTCTCAACTCATTATATTCGATAAAACCTTCTATCTACCCTTCGTTTCACCCAAATCCGACGTACAGATTAAAAGTTACAGCAGAAACAGTCAAACAATGCACAAACAATCATTTTAAACAGCAATCAGGTCATATATAACACATAGCACGTAAGATATTCAATATAAATAATTTTTCAAAGAAGATTCGGGGTCAAAATGATTATTCAGGTATTTAATACGAATTTTTGAATATTTTTCGGAATTAAAATTGGACTCCGAATCATTTTATAATTAAATAATAGGGTTCGAACACCCGAATTTGACATTAAAATAATTTTATAATAATTTTCGAGCCTAAAAAATAATTTAAAATAATATTTTAAAGCTGGAAACTATTTTTCAGAATTTTTAAATCAATTTTAAATAATTAAATCCAATTATTAAATTAATTAATAATTGATTAAATTAATCAATCAATTAATATTAAATTAATCGATTAATTAAAATAATTAAAAACTAATTAAAATTAATTAATAAAATAAATCAGAATTATTTTTAAATAAATAAATAATTTAAATATTTTTTCTGAATTTAAAATAATTAAATAAACAATTTTCTGATTTTTAAAATAATAAAAGTATCATTTTTAAAATAAAAATAAACATAAATCCATAATTTGTAAAGTTTTAAAATTCCAAGGACTGAAATATAAATCTGGCTAAACTACAGGGACGTTTCTGTAATTTAACCATCCCCGTCGCGGGTTGCAGGTGATCGTGGCGATCCCGAGCTTTTCCGGCGACACCCAAACCTGCCCAGAAACACTTCAAATTTACAGGGGATGAAGTAGATATTTCCAGGAACGTGAATATGCAAATCAAATCACCAGAAAAGCCGTGAATTCGCCGGAAAACTAGACGGAAATTTCCGCCGCCGCTGAACCCGATTTTCCGATTTGCTAAACTACGGTTCCTTAAATCAACTAAAAATTACGAATCGATTCCTGGAAATCTCATGAATGCATTGATGGTCACAATTTCCACCCATAATCAATGAAATTAAAACCCCTAATTTCGAATTAAAAACATTCAAGAACACAACCCCAGTTCTTCATTCAGAGAATCAAATATCAATTTAAGCATCTTATTGAACTCAGTTTTTGACATATAATATACCAAAATGACCAGAAAAAAAAGATCTACACGATTATGCCATCAAATCATATCAAAAACATCAAGAACAAAAATTCATAATTTAATCTATAATTACTTCGAATTAAAATAATTAAATCAGAAAAAATACCTTGATTTCTGGGCAAAAACAAATTGCTGATTCAGAAAGAAGATTTTGAGAGCTTCATTTTGATATATTGCACGCCCGAATCGGAATTCGATAACGCCTTCGTTTTTGCGATTGATTTTCAAGAACACGGTGTTTTATAAAGTTTTCTCTGTTTTTCAGGGTTTGTACTGTCTGATTCTGATTTTGCGCGTGAAAATGAAATAAGAAAAGGCTATTTATATTTACAGAATATTAGTACGTTCTGGATCGTGTTGAATCGATAAATACATTTGTTTTGGATAAACATGATCCTTTTTGGATAAACAATATCCTGTTTTGGATAAGCACTATCCTGTGTTGGATAGACGTTATCATATTTCAGATAATTATCAAAACCGGGTTTTTATAAAACAATTTGTACGAAGATAATGTTATCGAAAAGGGTTAGCGTATCGAAAATATTGCGTCGGGCCGCGCATAGGTCAAACCGTAATCCGGATCGAAAAAGTCAAAACATGGAAAATGTCTGGAATTATCATATTAGGTTAGGAAGAAGTTTTCGGAAGAGTTTCGGGTTGTAAAAACGTAAAAACGATTGAGGTTGGACGATTCCCAGCTTTATAAAATAATTTTGTAATTATTCAGAAAATAATTAATAAATTCATAAATCAATATAAAATCATATAATACTCTAAAATTACCAGAAAAATACCTTAATTTTCTATATTTTATTCTAGACATAATAAATTAACATACCTAGACTTTACCACATATGAACATTCAAATAATATCACCAATCATCAAATAATTCACCAAAAATCACATAATAATCACATAATAATCATTTAATGATAAAAATAATTACATGTCATGTCCCGGATATTACAGCTAAACAGCGCCAGCTAATCCTCACTGTAGGTTAAATTTAAAAACAGACAAGTATGAGCGAAAGAAATGCTTAGAAAGTTCAGTATAACATATGTAAGGTCTTTTGATATAAAAACTGACATCTGCAATAACGCAGAACATTTTAAAATCATATTTGCTGAATCAGAAAATTTATTATGGAATCTCAGAATTGATTTTCTAATTGTATTAAAACCTTTTTGATACCTTCAAGCAAAAAATGCTTCAGCAATATTTTGAATCTTGACGAGAATAAAACTCATAAAATAGTGTTTACGGAAATATCGTAAACAACAATACCATGAAACATTGATTACGGACTGAATCATAAACTTTATTCAAAATCGGACTCTTGATATTAATACTCATTTTAATATCATATCAAATTAGATATCAATACAAACTTTGATGCTCACAACATCCCATACTGAAGTCAACATCAATCATCTATATTAATACAACTATTGATATTTAACAACAACCAAAATATCAACATCAATGAGAAACTAAATTAAAACCGTATCTCAAATTTTTTCCAAAACAGAAACACTTGATAAATCATTTATTGTATGATTATCAAAACAATTTGGAAATACCAATTTAGATTATATTCTCGAACGACGGTGTGTTACCGCCGGTGATCAGCCGCGGAGCAACACCGGCATGCCGAAGCATATCCAACTAAACAAAGGGGTACCCAAGGCACATATTGGCCTAGCAAGGTATTATATCCTGTATAATACATAGCTCACAGTGGACCGCCGCCACGGCCTCTTACGCAACCATCCAATCTTAAAATATTTTATTAAAAGGGGTCATAATAATCGACACCCTTATAAATTTTATTCCCCCATTCACTTGGTAAGGAATACTCGCAACCAAATCATTTTTTTCTCAAAGTATAAAACATTTATAAATCCTATATTTTGATAAGTAAAAATACTTAACTATTCTGAACATAGAATAGCAGAAGAGTACTTGCATAATAAACATTTAACTCAGCGATATGTAAAACATTTATCTATTCTGAACTGAGAGTAGGGAAAGCAATACTTGCATAATCATAAGCAATTGAATATGAAAAATATTGAACTATTCTGGAATTAGAATAGCGTAGAAAACTTGCCTTTGGTTTTTAGCAGTTAGTCACACTCGCAATAATATAATTATTTTATCATTCTGTCTCAAGACATCGCCATCATTTACTTTGTCAATTCTCTGGTCTGCTGTTCATGTTGTTGGTACAAGACTGATATGCCATTCCATTGCACTCTTTATCCAACGCCTAGTCCTGATCAACTCGAATGATCCTCATCTATAATTAAAAGATACATCTTAATCGCTTAAACGATAACTACTCGACGAACTGCGCGTCAAAACCCTATCGTCTACCCATACGATAGCCCGCATATAATTATATCAGTCAAACACAAGAATTCTGACTCACATACGCACGTAATTCACATAACATATAAACACATAATCCACGTATCACATAATTCATATAACACATGCATCGGTTCGTCAAAAGGTTCGACTCGGTACGTTTAAAACTGAAATCGGGTCAAAATTCATCTTTTTAGGTAAATACGCGACTCAGAATTAACTTGCAAAACAAGAGACCTTCTGAAACAAAAGGATTTGGGTCTCGAAAGTATTTTTAATGAAAGCGAAATATTTTTCTGAGTCTAGACGCGTTCGTTTCGTATTAAACGGACGAACGATCTATTTATTACGAATAAATAAGAATAATTATATTAATAATGATATTAATTGAATATTCAATACCTTTATATAACTTTAAAAGCTCAAAATAATTTTAGAATATTATTTGGCTCAATTATAAATAATTACAGTTCATTCAACTATTTATAAATAAAATAATTGATTAAATAAATTAATCAATTAATTAAATAAATAAATAATTAATCAAAACAAATAATAAATAATTGAATCAAATTATGATTTTTGAAAATAATAAAAGATAATAATTTGAAATCGAAATAAATATTTTACAAAAAAATTCGAAATAACTTCTTTGTAAAACGGACTTTTCCCGGGGTCAGAACGCCTCAAAATCAATCCCATATAATACAATCTAACTATGCTCTAATCAAATTTATAGATTTAAAACATACAATAATTATATTTACACCTATAAACACGCGAGAAACGAAAAACACGGCCACCTGAACCAAAACTCGGACCAAAAGTGACTTCTCCAACAATTTCTAAAAATTATGAAATAAATATATATATATATATTAACATGCTATAATATATCCCAATACAAAAGGGGAATTTAAAAATTCTTACCCAAAATAAATTCTGATCACCCCAAGAGATTATTTGATGTCCGTAAAATATCTTCAGAAAAATCCGAAATTAATAGTCAAAGACATATACATGCTAAGATGCCATATGGAGTAATCAACGCCTCCAAACTCTTTTTCTACGCCCCGAAAATAAATTAAAACGGAAAATATGTTCCGCAAATTTTCTTCTCAAAACCTTGCAATATATATACCTATACGTAGGTATCGAAGCGCTCATCATTTATATATATAATAATTGAAATTTGGATGTACAGTTTATAAGATATGAATTTTTGAAAATTAAAAGTATATAAATATAAGATAGAGAGGAGAGATGGAGAGAGACAGAAGAGGGGAGGCACTAATCTGTTTACCAAACAAAAGCAGATGGGGGAAGGGAGTATACTCGGGGTGTGTGTGTGGCGGGGGCAGGGGGCAGAGGGGTGGTGACACGTTTTTTGGTATTTGTTTTTATTTTTTATTTTTATTTTTATTTTAACTAAAATTAATACAACAGAATTAATATTAGCCTAACATTAATAAATAGCGGGGAATAATATTTAATTAAATAAATATAAAATTTATATCAAAATTTTCCAAAAATTATGAATATTTCAAAAATACAAAAATATAAAATATTTGGAAGTCCCACGATTTTATAAAAATAAAATCTGATTTTTGTAGGGTTTGACGTCCCGATAGGGGCCCGGTCCGATAATTTTTATGAAACCGAAATATTTCTAAAATTCTCGGAATATTTAAAAACTAATAAAATAAAATTTTCATAATTTTTAAAATATTTATATATCGCGCGTCATATCCTCATTTTACGATTTAACGAACAAACGTGTGGATAAATATAATCCAAAAATTTTCCAAAATAATTTGAAAATTCTTAAAATATTCAAAACTTAGGAAAAATATAAGTTTCATGATTTTTAAAATATTCTGGAATTTAATACTGAATTTATACTTATATATCGGATCCAAAAATAGATTATTTAGCCGCTAAGTAACTATAAAAATGATACAATTTAATACCAGATTTGAATAATTATCAAAACCGAGTTTCTTATAAAACACTCTATGAGAAAATATGTAAAAATATCCAGTCCCTTGAGAATACAGGTTTTATTGATGTACCAAAATGATTATCGTATCGAAAATTTTGCGCCGGGACTCGTACGGGTCAAACCGTACTCCGGCTCAAAAAAGTCGAAAACGAAAAATGCTCAGAATAATCAAATTAGGTTAGGAAGGAGTTTTCCGAAGAGTTTCGGGTTGTAAAAACGCAAAAACGGTTGAAGTTGGACGATTCCCGGCTTTATAAAACAATTTTATATTTACTCAGAAAATAATTATTAAATTTATAAATTCTTATAAATTCATATAACAATCCAAAAATTACCAGAAAAATACCATAATTATCGATACTTTATTCTGGACATAATAAAATTTAAAATACTGACACTTTATCACATATAAACACCCAAATATAAATATCAATCATCAGATAATTTACCAAAATTCCCATAATAATTATTTATGACTAAAAATAATTGCACTATATTTCCAGGATATTACAAAACAATTTCAATTTACCGATATCAATAAAATCGGCTTTCAAATAAATTTTGAAAATAATACACTTAAGTAAATATTTTTCAGAAATTAACAAGGATCGATATAACATTTAACAATTAGCACATTACCATTTAATAACACCAACTCGTCAAACATGAATAAAATATCCACCATTTTATTCCTTCAAATAATAATTATAATAATTCTAAAAATTTGGGATATTACAAAAATGCTTGACCACCTGCATTGAGTCGCTCAACAGTCTCAGATTCTTTGCTGCCAGACTTCTTGCTAGTTCCATTCCAGCCAATAATGCTTCATATTCTGCCTCATTGTTGGTAAGAGAAAAGTTCAACCAGATGGCTTGGCAGATCTCTAACCCATCGGGACTAGAGAGGATCAGTCCTGCCCACACTTTTTCCCGGCGACCGATCCGTCAACAAAAAGCTTCCATTTCCCCAGAGTCCGAATGAGCTGTTCCTTAGGGGTAAGATCTTTCGGACCTGAGAAAGTATATTCGACCATAAAGTCAGCTAGTTCTTGAGCCTTTATAGTCGTTCGAGGGACATAGTCCAGATCGTACTCCCCAATCTCAATTGACCAGGAAATAACTATGCCCTAAACTTCTAGCCTAATCAGAATTTTCTTTAATGGTTGATCAGTTACAAAATGTATCATTCATCCTTGGAAGTAATGTCGTAATTTTCGGAAGGCCATAAATAGCCCATATACGAACTTCTCGGTGTTATTTCTGCATCCTTTAGCACATGTGAGACATAGAAAACTGAGTGCTAGTTTCTTTCATGATTTTTGACAAGAACATCTCCCAGGGTTCGGTCGGACACAACAAGATAATTCTGAAAGATTTTCTTTAGATAAGGTCTCATTAAGAGTGGGGCCTAAGTACTTCTTCAAATGCCTTTTGATATTCGGGCCCTTACTCAAAATTCTTGGACCCCTAGAGCACGACGAAGAAGGGTAGTGCTTTCTCAGCCGACCTTAAGATGAACCGCCGAAGAGCTTCCAATCTCCCGGTCAGCCTCTGAATATCTCAGATGCATCTTGGGGGTTACATATCGATGGCAACTTTGATTTTTTTTGGATTCGCTTCGAACCCTCGGGCACTGACCATGTAACCCAAAAAAAATTTACTTGCTACTCTGAACGTGCATTTGTTCGGATTGATTTTTCATGTAGTTCCTTCAGGGAGTTTTGAAACACTCTATCAGATCTTCTGCATGATCTCTAAATAAGGTCTTCACAATCATATCATCCACGTAAGCTGTTAGGGCGAAATCACGCACTAATATTCACGCAAGTATACGCGTTCGCAAGTAATATAGAATACTTTCTAGTTCGTTCCCTCAGAGACTCAGACTAAGTTTTTGTCTAATTAAACTCACTCACCAATGTATGATTACTTCTCAATGTTAAGATAACACTTAAAATTGTTGATTAAATATTAACTATAATTAACTACTTAACTAACACTTCAAATTATCAATAATAAAACACTCATGAGATCACAACTTCATTATTACTTCCTTCTATAGCCATTGTTATTACCTTTAGCATGCGACAGTGATGACATTAATCGAATAACACGAAACTGATAAAAGCCAATTTTCATTGTACTAATACCATTCTACCAAGCATCCACAATTAAGATAGAAGTTGAATAGTCATCAATTATGTTGAGTTCCTATATGTCTACAGAAATTGACAACACAACGATTTAAACACAAGTTATTCCTTTTGATTACATAGGGCAAATAAAAACTGTTAGAGTTACCCACTAATCATGCACAACGGACATGAACCTATGCTAGCATGGCAAGTTCTAAATCTCAAGATCCACCGTCGCTTCACAAGAGATTAACACCCTATCTTATATATTCGCGACGCACATAAGACGAATACGCACAACCAATACTAGATATCATGCAATCATCACACACTAAAGTATTAAACAATTAACTAAAGAATTTCATAATAAATTCGTTGCAACCCCATGATCACGATTAGCCCATAATAGAACTTATTGCCATCATGGGTTCATATGAAATCATGATAAACAACACAAGAAAATAATAACTAAACTAATTATATTAAAACAGAGTACGTCACAAGAGTAAATAAGTCAAAGCAAGAAAACTAGCATCCAACGTTACAACGAAACAAGAATCACAAGAATATATGCTTCCTCTTCGCTGCAGTGTGCTAAATCGGTCTTCTTCCTTATCTCCTTCGCTTCTTGCGCAAAAACACAATCTAAAACATAATCTTCTTCTTATTCTCTATGAAAACGTCTCAAATCTACTTATATAATAGTCCCATAAAACTCAGATTACATAGAAGTTGGAAGCCAAACAGAAGTAGAAGTCTAAAATAATTCAGCTTTTTCCCCCGACCCTGCGCGGCCGCTCAGCATTTCTGCGCGGGCACGCAAGGTTGCTGCGCGACCGCTCAGCATTGCTGCGCGGGCGCGCAGGACCCTACTGGAAAAATTCCCGGTTTGCTCCGTTCCTTCGCCGTAATCTGCCCGTTCTCTTCCTCTCACAATGGTGAACACGTGCCAAGGCTTATTCTTGATGATTCCTCCTCCGAAATGCAACTAATACCCTGAAATACATAAACACTAGAAAAACGCATCAAATACACAAAATACTTGATTTCAAGACACCAATTTAAGCCATTTTAAGACGTTCTAAGTGGCCACTTATCACACCCCCAAACTTAAATCGATGCTTGTCCTCAAGCGTCACAGACTCAAAACAAATAAAAATATGCATGAATGTAATCTATATGAAAATGCAACGATCCCCCTTACTACAATTAACCAACCAAATTGTCACGTCTCAACGAATGCAGTTAGACACTAAAGATCAATAAACTCATGCAAACGGACATACAGCCAGAAACGTGGTGTGTGCAAATGCTTAACAGATATGCTTCGGAACTAGACCAATTACTATGACTAGACTATCCTCAAGGCAATCCTACGATTATACAAAGAATAAAAATTCTAGGCACAAAGTGATATACAACACTACAAGAACTCTGGAGCTTACTACGGAATCGTGCTTTTTATTTACAACTCAAATGCTTATTTGACCGTGCAATGAGTGAGGTCCACAAAAGACTTATACAATGGTATCCATGTAACGAGCGTTAGGTTAGCGGATCCCAGACTCTAAAAGCCTTAGGTCACTAGGAATAAAGTCCCCTAAGAACTTAATAACTCGAATACCAAAGAGCCCACTCTTGATCAATTATGCAATTTTTTTTTTTTCTGAGCAAGTGCGTTTCGCTCCATCTTGCTCAACCCTAGACTACTCGCATAACATGCGAGCCGGCTACTAGCCATTTGACGCCTAGCCACAACTAGCAACAAATTCCATTTTTACTCCATTTTTTTTTCATGCCTTTACCACTAAGAACCTATTATCAAATTCTAAGCATAATAAATAGATTATCCTCGAAAATAATCAGATCATAACAACAATCTAGCCCTTAAGCATTCTCTAAGACTTAGTGAAAATACAAGTGCTTCTAGCATGCATATCAACCTACACAACTTAATATCACTTTAATGCTATCACTACACTCGCATCAATATCACAATTCAGTCGATAAATCATTGCAAAAGGGATCATGGTATATGCATGAGCTATATGATATGACAAACAAATAAAGCTATATAAAAAAAAACTTATATGGCAAAAATTATGTAACTATATGAACTAACTATCATGAATATGTAGTTATATGACAAAAATTATATGAACTAACTATCATGAATATGTAGTTATATGACACACACAAAATATTCCTTAACCACCACCCCCAAACTTAAAATCTTCACTGTCCCCAGTGAAGCTAGTAGAAAGGAACACAGGGTATACCTACTCGGAGTCATCATCATCATCACCCTCAGTGGGTGGAGTATCAGGCGGCGGGTATGCAGAGTCCTCACCAAAAACTGGCCACTGGATATCAGCTCCAAGACCTCGAAAAGCAGTCCCTAACGCAAGGGTGAGCTTCTGAGCAAACCTGCTCTGCGTCTCATACATGGCATCCATCCGCCGTGAAAGCCTCCTATACTGGGCATCACCTATCCCAGCACCCTCCTGAGCTCTCGAAGAACCAGCCTCACCACGCCCTGGCCTAGCCATAGTAGCACCTCGTGCTGGACACCCTCCTGGAAAACGATAACCCAGCCCATGCTCCTCAGGCTCACCACCGGTCCACTCCTGCATCCCATTCAGAGTGCCAGAATCTATCGGAGCTGCTGGCAACTGTAACTGCTCATGAGCCGGCCAGTTCACTCCTACTGCTCGGCATAGCTTCGTAACCGTGGATGCAGAAGGGATGTTCATATGCTTTGCTCCCCTCAAAAACTTCAGAATTCCTTGGTATATAAACTCACCAAGGTCCACATAGTATTCCTCATTCAGAATTCCCCACAACACTTGTGCTCTCTCAACTGTGACCTCGTGTGCATGTGAAGAAGGCAAAATATTAGCACATATAAATGCATTCCATGCACGGGCATACCTGTTCATGGCGATCGCCGGATAGTGACGATACTCATTATTGGCTGGACTGCGGTTCCAAACTGTGCCCGGTCGACAGAGAGTTGCACAAATCAAATCCAAGTCAAAATCCTCAGCAGTCTTTTCATTCCAGTTCTCCTCATCGGGCTTCCTCTCTCGCTGTCCAATCACACGGCGAATCGCCGCAGGATGATAATCAACCGTCAGCCCACGAACTACAGAAAACCCATTCTTTTCAGCCTTCGCGTTCGCGTAGAACTCGCGAACAACACTCATCGGTACTGCTTCGGGTGACTCACAAAAAGCTATCCACCCCTTCTCTGCAATCATGGGCAACAACTCACCATCCCTCCCTGATGGTAAAAACCCCCTCTCCTTCAGAATCGGCTTCCCCAACAGCCTAGTGTACTCCTCCTCCGCAGCTCTGTCAGTTAACTGAGGCCTTGCAGCAGTACCCCTTGATGAATCAGCAGTAGGAACTGTGCTGCTGCTGTCAATAGTGCGTGCTCTCTTGGGTGCCATTGATTTGTGAATAAAAGTGTGTAAGAACTGATTTTTGATGTTTATGAGAGGGTTTAAGTGTAGGAAGTTTGTGGGAGATATGTAGGATAGGTGTATGTATATATAGGGTGTGGAGTAGGTTAAATTAGATTAGGAGTGGGGTTGAGGGATAAAATCATGGGGTAATGGGAAAAGAATTCGTGGGTTTATGGGCTATGATGGGTTTTTTGTGTTTTTGTTTTTTTTTTTTCTGAACTGCAAAAAATTTTCTGGAACTCGACCCCTGCGCGGCCGCTCAGCATTTCTGCGCGGGCGCGCAGAGGGTCTCTGGAAAATTTTTTTTCAGCCCCCTTTTTTCTGAATTTTTTGTGTTTTTGGATAGGTTATTAATTTCTAAGGGTTCCTGTAACAATAATTCATGGGTTGCCTCCCACGCAGCGCTTCTTTTTCGTCATTAGCTTGACGTTCCGTACCTTTCTCAAGTAGTCAACAAAATGGCACTAACCACCTCTCGGTTTGCCATGTCCCCATAGTAGTGCTTCAACCGCTGACCGTTAACTTTGAATGCTTGGTCCGAATCATTCTCAAAAATTTCCACCGCTCCATGTGGAAACACAGTTTTGACAATAAAAGGTCCAGACCACCTTGATTTCAACTTCCAAGGAAAAAGTCGGAGCCGAAAGTTGAATAAGAGAACTTGTTGCCCTGGCACAAATAACTTAGGATGTAGCTTCCTATTGTGCCACCTCTTCACCTTTTCCTTATACATTTTGTTATTCTCGTACGCTTGCAGTCGAAATTCATCAAGTTCATTAAGCTGAAGCATTCTTTTCTTACCAGCTGCATCTAAATCCAGGTTCAATTTCTTCAATTCCCAGTAGGCCTTATGCTCAAGCTCCGCCGGTAGATGACATCCCTTACCGTACACCAACTGAAACGGTGACATCCCAAGTGGAGTTTTGTATGCTGTTTTGTAAGCCCAAACAGCTTCATCGAGCTTTAAAGACCAATCCTTCCTTGAAGGACAAACAACCTTCTCTAGAATGCGCTTTATCTCTCTGTTAGACACTTCCGCTTGACCATTTGTTTGCGGATGATAGGCAGTAGCTACTCGATGATTCACATTATAACGCTGCATCATAGAAGTGAACTTACGGTTGCAAAAATGCGATCCTTCATCACTTATGATTATCCGAGGCATTCCAAACCTTGTGAAAACTTGCTTATGAAGAAAATTTAGCACTGCCTTTGCATCATTTGTCGGTAAAGCTTTAACTTCGACCCATTTTGAGACATAATCGACTGCCAGCAAGATGTACTGATTATTGCAAGATGAGATAAAAGGCCCCATGAAATCGATTCCCCATACATCAAAGACCTCGACTTCAAGCATCACATTTAATGGCATCTCATCCTTCCTTGACAAATTTCCCACTCTTTGGCAATGATCACACCTTAAAATAAACTGATGAGCATCCTTGAACAAAGTAGGCCAGAAAAAACCTGCTTGCAGAATTCGAGCTGCCGTCTTCTCACCTCCATAGTGTCCACCATAAACCGTGGAATGGCAGTCTCGTAATATCCCCTCCGTCTCACAGAACGGGATACATCTCTTGATGATCTGATCAGCTCCCTGTCTAGACAAATATGGTTCATCCCACATATACCACTTCACCTCATGCAGAAACTTCTTCTTCTGAGCGGATGTCAAATTAAGCGGCATTATATTGCTGACAAGATAGTTTACAATATCTGCAAACCATGGTTCTTCCTCCTGAATTGCAAACAACTGCTCATCCGGAAAAGATTCATTGATTAACGTCCTATCTTGTGAAGTAGAATCGGGATTCTCCAACCTAGAGAGATGGTCAGCTACTTGATTCTCAGTACCTTTTCTATCTTTGATCTCTAACTCAAATTCCTGAAGTAAAAGCACCCAACGAATGAGTCTCGGCTTCGAATCCTTCTTAGAAACCAGATAGCGAATAGCTGCATGATCAGTGAATACTGTTACTTTCGTACCAAGCAGATAAGATCGAAATTTCTCAAAGCCAAAGACTATAGCCAAAAGCTCCTTCTCAGTAGTGGTGTAGTTCAATTGGGCCCCATTTAAAGTCTTACTCGCATAGTAGACCACGTGGAAGAGATTTTTCTTGCGCTGTCCCAGAACTGCACCTACCGCATAGTCACTCGCATCACACATCATCTCAAACGGTTCTGTCCAATCTGGTGCTGTAATAACTGGTGTCGTGATCAAACTCTCCTTGAGAGTCTCGAATGCTACCAAACATTCATCATCAAATTTGAAAGGCACATCTTTCTCAAGTAAATTGCACAACGGCTTAGATATCTTTGAAAAGTCCTTGATGAATCGCCGATAAAAACCCGCATGACCAAGAAAACTACGGATTCCTTTCACAGAATTGGGTGGGGGAAGATTTTCAATGACTCCCACCTTGGCCTTGTCCACCTCCAGACCTTTGCTAGAGACCTTTGCTAGAGACCTTATGCTCAAGGATAATGCCTTCACGCACCATAAAATGACATTTCTCCCAATTAAGCACCAAATTAGTTTCCACGCATCTTTTGAGTACGGCGCGCAGATTATTCAAACATTCATCATATGAGTGTCCAAAGACGGAGAAGTCATCCATGAACACTTCGACGTTATTTCCAATCATGTCAGAGAATATAGCCATCATACATCTCTAAAAGGTGGTCGGGGCGCCACATAACCCAAACGAAACTCTACGAAAAGCAAATGTGCCAAATGGACAAGTGAAGGTAGTCTTTTCCTGATCCTCTGGTGCAATACAAATCTGATTATACCCGGAATAACCATCCAGAAGACAAAAATACTCATGTCCCGCCAATCTGTCAAGCATTTGATCAATGAATGGGAGAGGGAAGTGATCCTTCCTTGTGGCTTTGTTCAATTTTCTATAATCCATGCATACTCTCCATCCTGTAACTGTTCGAGTAGGGATGAGCTCATTCTTTTCATTTGCGACCATAGTGATACCTCCTTTCTTAAGTACACATTGCACGGGGCTCACCCACGAGCTGTCAGAAATAGGATAAATGATGCCTGCATCTAGCCATTTCAGAATTTCTTTCTTCACCACCTCCTTCATGATCGGGTTCAGTCTTCGCTGCTGTTCCATACTTGGCTTACTACCTTCCTCTAACAGAATTTTATGCATACAATATGAAGGACTTATCCCCTTGATGTCTGTTATGGTCCATCCTATAGCCGATTTGAATTCTCTCAAAATCCTTAAGAGCTTGTCTTCCTCACTACCTGAAAGGTCAGCTGAAATAATAACAGGTAACGTAGATGAATCACCTAAAAAAGCATACCTCAAGTGTTCAGGTAATGGTTTTAGCTCCAAGGTAGGTACTTCCTCTATTGATGGTTTGAGCTTCCCTTCAGCATTCTTAAGGTCAGAAGTACCAAGAGATTCAAATGGTATGTCGAGCTTTCGCTTCCATGGAAAAGCGTTCAGATATTGTAATTGCTCGTTGCTATCTTCATCATCGCTGTCAAAATCCCCCACTAAGGCCTTTTCCAATGTATCAAACATGAGCATGTGCTCGAGTTCCGAAGTAACTGCGGAATCAATCACATCCACTTTTAAGAACTCCTCATCTTCTGTAGGGAATTTCATTACCTTGAATACGTTGAAGGTCACATCCTGATCTTGGACCCGCATAGTAAGTTCCTCTTTTTGCACATCTATCAAAGTACGGCCAGTAGCCAAGAAAGGCCTCCCCAAGATTATGGGAATCTTCTTATCTTCCTCAAAATCCAGAATAACAAAATCTGCAGGAAAGAAGAGCTTATCCACCTTGACGAGCACATCCTCAACTATGCCCCTTGGGTAAGTAATGGAACGGTCCGCCAATTGTAGCGACATGTATGTGGGTTTTGGATCAGGCAGATCCAGCTTTTTGAAGATCGACAACGGCATCAGATTAATGCTTGCTCCCAAATCACAAAGGCACTTGTCAAAAGTTAGATTGCCAATGGTGCAAGGAATGGTGAAGCTTCCTGGATCTTTCAGTTTTGGTGGTAACTTTTGTTGCGGAACCGCGCTGTATTCTTCCGTGAGAGCAACGGTTTCAAGGTCATCCAGTTTCACCTTCCTTGAAAGAATAGTCTTCATAAACTTCGTATAACTAGGCATTTGTTCCAGAGCCTCAGCGAAAGGTATATTGATGTGAAGTTTCTTGAACACCTCCAGAAACTTCCCGAACTGTCTATCCAGCTTTTGTTGCTGTAATCTCTTAGGAAAAGATGGTGGAGGATAGAGCTATTTCTCCCCTGTATTAGCCTCAGGCAGAGTGTGTTCAACAGTAGTCTTCCTTGGTTCCGCCGCTTTCTCCTTTTGCTTAGATTTTTCATCTCTAACTTCAGCTTCGACTTCTTTTGCCTTTTCAGCATCAGCTACTTTTCCAGACCTTAAGGTAATAGCCTTGACTTGCTCTTTAGCTTCCTTCCTGCCTGGTACTTCCGTGTCACTGGGAAGAGTACCAGGTTGACGATTGAGCACTGCATTGGCTAATTGACCGATTTGATTTTCCAAGGTCTTGATAGAAACCGCCTGACTCTTGCACAACAGTTTAAGTTCCTCAAAATCAGCACTAGTAGGTGCAGCTGCACTTCCCTGTTGAGGATACGATTGCCTTGTAGCATACTGTTGTGGTTGCTGGAATCCAGGTGGGTTAAACGGTTTACTCACTCCTTGCTGATATGGTGGCTGAATAGCATTGTGATTATTTCCCCAGCTGAAATTTGGATGATTTCTGTTGTTAGGATGATAGGTCGCTGGCACAGGCTGCTATTGTCGCTGATAATTATTCACATACTGAACAGATTCGTTGACAAGAGAACACTGATCCGTAGCATGAGAACCTGCACAAAGCTCACAAACCATAGCTATTTGATTAACTCCATACGTAGCCAAAGAATCAACCTTCATTGATAGCGCTTGGAGCTGGGCTGCAATAGCGGTGGCTGCATCAACTTCCAGAATACCTGCTACCTTACCTGACGTCATCCTCTGAGTTGGGTTTTGATGCTCATTTGCAGCCATTGTCTCTATAAGATTATACGCCTCAGTATAGCTTTTAGCCCATAAGGCTCCTCCAGCTGCTGCGTCGAGCATGGGCCGAGATTGGGCCCCCAAACCATTATAAAAACCAGTGATTACCATCCAATCCGGCATTCCATGATGTGGACATTTTCTCAACATTTCCTTGTAGCGTTCCCAAGCCTCGCACATAGATTCTGTAGGTTGCTGCGCAAACTGAGTAAGAGCACTCCTCATAGCAGCAGTCTTTTCCATTGGATAAAACTTCACCAGAAACTTTTGCGCAAGATCTTGCCACGTAGTGATGGACCCAACTGGTTCAGAATGTAACCAGTCTTAAGCCTTATCCCTCAGTGAGAATGGGAAAAGCCTCAACTTGATAGCCTCATCAGTCACGCCATTATACTTAAAAGTGCTGCAGATCTCGACAAAATTCCTTATGTGCATGTTGGGGTCTTCAGTTGCCGCTCCTCCAAAAGAAACAGAATTCTGCACCATCTGAATAGTGCCCGGCTTGATTTCAAAGGTGTTAGCTTGAATAGCCGGATGAAGGATGCTTGACTGAATGTCATCAATTTTAGGCCGAGAAAAATCCATAAGAGCTGGATCAGCTTGAACAATACGATCTCCCATGTTTATTGGTTCTTTCTGCTCAGTTCCTGAATCCGAATCCTCAAAATCTAACTTCTCCGGAATATCAAGAACTTCGTCTGTCTCCTCAGCTGTATCTAAAGTCCTCTTGCGAGCACGAGAACGAGTTTGCATAAACGCTTGCTAAAGTACCTGAAATACAACCGAAAAGAGTAAGTAACTACTACGTCCTAATCACTGAGTCCTAATGACCAATGATGGCAAGTACATAAACTAAACAAATACGCCGAGTCCCCGGCAGCGGCGCCAAAAACTTGTTAGGGTGAAATCACGCACTAATATTCACGCAAGTATACGCGTTCGCAAGTAATGTAGAATACTTTCTAGTTCGTTCCCTCAGAGACTCAGACTAAGTTTTTGTCTAATTAAACTCACTCACCAATGTATGATTACTTCTCAATGTTAAGATAACACTTAAAATTGTTGATTAAATATTAACTATAATTAACTACTTAACTAACACTTCAAATTATCAATAATAAAACACTCATGAGATCACAACTTCATTATTACTTCCTTCTATAGCCATTGTTATTACCTTTAGCATGCGACAGTGATGACATTAATCGAATAACACGAAACTGATAAAAGCCAATTTTCATTGTACTAATACCATTCTACCAAGCATCCACAATTAAGATAGAAGTTGAATAGTCATCAATTATGTTGAGTTCCTATATGTCTACAGAAATTGACAACACAACGATTTAAACACAAGTTATTCCTTTTGATTACATAGGGCAAATAAAACTGTTAGAGTTACCCACTAATCATGCACAACGTACATGAACCTATGCTAGCATGGCAAGTTCTAAATCTCAAGATCCACCGTCGCTTCACAAGAGATTAACACCCTATCTTATATGTTCGCGACGCACATAAGACAAATACGCACAACCAGTACTAGATATCATGCAATCATCACACACTAAAGTATTAAACAATTAACTAAAGAATTTCATAATAAATCCGTTGCAACCCCATGATCACGATTAGCCCATAATAGAACTTATTGCCATCATGGGTTCATATGAAATCATGATAAATAACACAAGAAAATAATAACTAAACTAATTATATTAAAACAGAGTACGTCACAAGAGTAAATAAGTCAAAGCAAGAAAACTAGCATCCAACGTTACAACAAAACAAGAATCACAAGAATATATGCTTCCTCTTCGCTGCAGTGTGCTAAATCGGTCTTCTTCCTTATCTCCTTCGCTTCTTGCGCAAAAACACAATCTAAAACATAATCTCCTTCTTATCCTCTATGAAAACGTCTCAAATCTACTTATATAATAGTCCCATAAAACTCAGATTACATAGAAGTTGGAAGCCAAACAGAAGTAGAAGTCTAAAATAATTCAGCTTTTTCCCCCGACCCTGCGCGGCCGCTCAGCATTTCTGCGCGGGCGCGCAAGGTTGCTGCGCGGCCGCTCAGCATTGCTGCGCGGGCGCGCAGGACCCTACTGGAAAAATTCCCAGTTTGCTCCGTTCCTTCGCCGTAATCTGCCCGTTCTCTTCCTCTCACAATGGTGAACACGTGCCAAGGCTTATTCTTGATGATTCCTCCTCCGAAATGCAACTAATATCCTGAAATGCATAAACACTAGAAAAACGCGTCAAATACACAAAATACTTGATTTCAAGACACCAATTTAAGCCATTTTAAGACGTTCTAAGTGGTATAAAATGCCACTTATCATAAGCTTCCATGTTTCTCCTAATATGTTCCTTAAACACATAGTTCACCATCCTCTAGAATGTGGCTCCAGCGTTCTTAAGTCCGAAGGGCATTTTGATGTATGTATAGGTTCCCTCGGGGTTACAAACGTTGTCTTAGACACATTCTTACTGTTCATAGCAATGTGGTGATATTCAGAAAATATATCAAGAGAAGTAAAAACCTGGTATCCAGCTGCGGTGGCTATCAGTTGGACGATGCTGGGAAGAGGATAGTTGTCCTTCGGGCAAACCTTGTTGAGATCCGTGTAGTCCACGCATATTCTCCACTTCCCATTAGATTTTTTGACCACTACCATGTTAGCCAGCCAGTCGGGATACTCGATTTCTTCTATAAACTTGGTCTCTAACAGCTTCTCCAATTCGGCTTCGATAACTTTATGTCGCTCGGCTGCGAAAGTTCTTTTCTTCTATTTGACTGGTTTGGCCTCGGGCTGCACATTAAGGCAATGCTTAGCTGTCTAGAGGTCCAAACTAGGCATGTCTTCTAGTCTCCAGGCGAACACATAGTGGTACTGCCGAACAACGGCAATAACCTTCTCTTTCAAATTTGCTTAAATGTTTTACCCAATACGCACCATTTTACCCGAATGATCAGCGTACAATTCGACCTCTTCGATTTATGCAGCTGGTTCGACTATTGGACATGACAGGTCTGCCCCAAAATTTTCCAACTCAATGTTAAGGGTCTGTATGGCGCCACTTGGTTCGACCTCAACCCACTTTCTTTTTCCAGTTTCATCTGGTTTTTCATAAGATTGGTCATGTTAAAGATCTTCCAGCATGATTATATGGGCGGTCTTTTGGTCACCCCTCATTTTGCCTACCCCTTCTCCATTGGGAGTTTCAGTTTGAGGTGGGGAATGGATTCAATTACTTCGAAAGTGGCCAGAAAAGGTCGTCCCATGATTGCGTTGTACGGACTCTTGATCCGAACCACATAAAATTTCACCTACTTCTCAACAATGTAAGATATTTTACCAAGGAGTACTGGCAGGGTGATCGTACCTTCAAATTAAATTGGATGCTCGCCGAAGGCGTAGAAAGGTGCTTCATTACAGTGCTCCAGTTGTTCGCCCGCCAGGTTCATCTTACAATATGTTTTGTAGAATAAGATATTTGCCGAACTTCTAGTGTCAACCGGTACCTTCCAAATTTTATTCTGCCTAATGAAAAGATTAATAATGAGAGGATCTTCATGAGGGAGAATCACATCATCATAGTCCTCGATGTTAAATGTCATGAGCTCATGTTGCTTCGCCAGTCCAAACTGGTATCAATTGTACACTTGTCGGGCTTACTTTTTCTTTGCAGTCTTACTGTCTCGGTCCAACACACTGCCCCCCTATTATTGTCCTCACCTCACCCTTAATTCGATATCTTCTTTCTGACTCTTCTCTCTCGGGCTCGTCCCTCTGATCATCGTTCGGTCCCAGTTTGTCTCTCAGATCTCAGACGAACTGGTTTAGTTCGCCTTCTTTGATCATTTACTCAATTAACTTCTTAAGGTGGTAGCATTTACTAGTGTTGTGCCCTTTGTCTCTATGGTAGTCACGGTACTTATCAGGATTCTTCTTATGATTTGGAACCTTCATTTTAGCTAGCCGAACGAACCCCGACTTCCCTTTGATCTCGTGAAGAATCTTGGAGATTGGCGCGTTCAAGAGAGTGAACACAGCCGAATCTTTATCTCGACGTCGTTCGGCACCACGATCTGGCTCTTTCTTACCATCATTTCTGTTATTCCTTCAGTCGTTGGCAGACCTCGAGTAGTCGTACTTTTTGGTTCGCTTGGTTGATCATCACTTCGGGAGTCTTTGTAACCCCCAATGCTTTCCATTTTTTATTCTGAGGAGGAAAAGGATGGCGTTTTGGTTCTGATAGTCTTCCAACACTAGGATGAAATATTGGGCCTTCGGGTTTTCCGTTTGGCGGGCAAGAATCCGTCTGGAGGTTGGGCCTTCGTTCATTGGGTTTTTTTGGGTCTATAGCCATTGGTATATATCAAAAAAATAAATAAAATTAGGCGAATTAGGAAAGTTAAAAAGCAGTTTTATTCAAAATGAAGTTGTGCACAACACAAATGTGACCCGTGAAAAAGTTTAAAAAAATATGTTAGTAAAAATTATCTGAATGGAAAAATATTGGGAATGGTAAGAAAAGTGTCAAAGAGTACACTACAAATATACAAATGGTTGGTCGGACATTTGAAACTATTTTAAAGATTGACCCGATAAAACTTCTATTCACGCTGGGCTTTTAACTAAAAAAATTTTTATAACACAATTTTATTATTTATAATTCTGGGTGAATTATGATTTTTTTAATTCTCTATAATTTTTAAATTGTATTTTAATATTTTATACTTTATAATTTCATAATATTATCTTTTACGAATTATATCAGTTTTGACAATAATAATATGGTATAAATTATATATTTTGGTTTAATTTCTTAGATAAATTTTTACATATTTCCAACTCTATTGTTCATGTGACTAATTTGTCCTTACTATTTTTTAAACTGTCTATTCTGTTGAGAATAAATTCCAATTTACTTATACACAATTTATAATATTTTTATTGAAATAAGTCAGAAGATTATACAAATAACAAAAAATATAAAAATTAATAATCTATCATTTTTCCTTACGGGGCTTGGAATTTTTACACGCTACAATAAAAAACTTTTTTATTAACGGGGTCTAAAAATATATTTATCGAATAATTTTTTACGATCCAACCAGTGAAGATTAAGTCAAAACCTAATAATATAAAAAATTTCATGCAAATTCAAGTGTTGTAGTACTGTTTTTATGATGATTATTTTCTTATATAAAGTTAACGGTATAGATTGAACGATTGTTTTCCGTTATAATGTGATTGATCCGAATAATAAAATTATTTCAAAATTTGCATACTTATTTATTGTTACATGATATTTATATCGGTATGGTTGGATTTTTAATTTAATATTTAAAAATTTTGAATTTGAAATGCGCCAAAAGGAAAATTTTCTATTATGGTTTTAATTCTCTTTTCCCTTATAATTTACCAATAATTGAAATTGACTTAAATCACTTTGGTTCTTAACTTAACTTTTAAAAACGATTTTATTCTTTTTACTATTTTTTTGCTTTATTGTGAATATATATATATATATATATGTTATATATATATATTATACTAAAATAAAGTACATATGACATCATCATCGCTTATGTGTCAAGCTCTCCTTTAAAATTTACAATAATTTTAATATTTTTAAATTAATAATTTTCAATAATTCCATTTCCTTCACTAATTTTATATTATTCAAAATTAATTTTATTTACACAAATATTCATTATTATATTTTTATATTAATAAAAAGTTGATAATCAATATTTGTAATTTGGGTAATATTTTTTTTAAGTTTGTATATTTTTAATATTATTTTATTCTCATTATTATGTTTCAAAAATTTTGTATTAATATATATTCAAATTAAGCTATTTTAAAATAATTTTTCAGAAAATAATTAAAATATAATCGGGTATCTATCCGGGAACTAATCTAGTTTAGTATAAAAATAAGAAATCTGAGTGAAAATTTAATGAAGATGCAAATATTATTTTTTTAAAATTCTTATATTCAGATATATACACGGATATAAATTTTGAGATTCGAATTCAAATAAAAATATTAAAATTCGAATCAGGATGCGAATATAAACAAATTCATTCCAAATTATCCGTTTTACGACTTACTATGGTCCCAAACAAATGAATAATAAACCCATAATATTTCCAAAATATGAGTAAGGCCTAAGAGGCAGAGGTATCTAAAATAACAAGAAAAGATTAAATAAATAAAGCTTGAAAGGCCAAAATAAGCAATTGAGTACTCTGTTCTGGCCGATCCCACCTGGGCGATTCTTCTTCAGGTCAGCTCCGACGAACCCCCTTTTCTATATACCCACACTTATACAGATCTCTATACATGTTCTATGTTTCTTTACTACTGATTTCTCTCTTGGAGGCTTTGACTGTTTCTAAATCATAGATTTTCAAATCGTCAATTAATTATTGTGTGTATATATTTGTTTGTTAATCTTTAGTCTGAATTGTTGATGTATTTTAGTAATCTAATAATTTATCCAATTACGATAATATTGTTGCTGCGTTTTAATCTCATTTATAATTCGTTGCCCCTTTATGCCTCACCCCAGGTTTCACTAAATAGTTTCGTGGTAAAAAGCTGCATTACCTTGCAAAATGCCTGCGATTTACAGTCTTTACATTATCAATAAATCCGGCGGTCTCATTTACTACAAGGTACATTTCTTTTTCTTTTTTCGATGAATAAGGCATAGTTGAAGCTTTATTTCATAAGTAATGCCTTTGGTTATGCTATGTTTAACAATTGTATCTAAATGTATCAAATTGATCACTCAATGCAAAAATGATTCAACTTAGTTACTATTTTCGAAAATTTGTATCAAGTAGATTAATGACTAATTTGATAGAAAATTTGACAGCGTAGTTGACTAATTTGATACAAATCTTCAAATTTGTGACAAAATTTAGTCATTTTTGCAACGAGTATCGAGTGATGACTTTGATTTTTATCCCTTTTATGATTTTTGTAAGTATTGAGGAAAAAAGTTTTTGTTGTGTTGGGAATAATTCTTTTTTAGGATTATGGCTCTGCGGGACGTATGGATACGAATGACAGCTTGAGATTAGCTAGTCTGTGGCACTCCATGCATGCAATTTCTCAGCAGCTATCGCCAGTTACAGGATGCACAGGGATTGAACTTCTCGAGGCGGATACTTTTGATCTTCATTGTTTCCAGTCTCTTACTGGTACTTTCTTTTGCCTTTTGTTCTGGTATATGGTATTGTTGAATTTGTCGTTTCCGTTTAAGTGAACATATTTTCATCATGTCGAAGTTATCTTGTCATCTGCTTTCTGGTTTAGTACATTTGTTGAGACTGAGTAGTATATCTGATACATGCAAACAATCCACTCCAAGATAATCAACCAGAAACAAAACAATGGTCACTATAAATATTTTAACTGGCAAAACCAACAAACTAGAATTAACTAGAGCAATAATGGAAACTAAAAACACAGGAATAAAGAATTCATATATGGAGACTGGAGTGTGAAGGATAAAAATTAACTTGTGAGGTTTCCACCCTTTTTGTTCTTATTATGATAAATGAGGACGAAAGAATACCTAAAAAGTATAACAACAGTCATTACAACCAACAAGTTCATACATAGTGATATACAATAAGAGGAAAATACGATAAAGAATATTACCAAGATGAAGATACTTCCCAACTAAGTTATAGAGGCTAGGCTACAACTCCCGTCCGCAACTCAGAAGTACGATCAATTGTTCAAATAATTTAAATCACGTCTACCCCTAGATTTGACCTCTTCAGCACAAGGCTTGTTGCTGTCTCCAAAAAAAGCATATTTCCTCTCTACTTCTCTCTATATATTTGGGAACAATATCTAGGATTTGGAAGCCCATTAGTTGTAGTATTCTAGAATTAGTTTATTATCTTAATAAGGATGTAAATTTATTTAATTAGGAATAATTATCTCTTAGAGTTATATTTAAATTAGGAAATATTGTTTAGGATTCTTATAATTATGGATGGATTGTTGACTTGTTGTAATCAAATGAGACCAATATTATTGATATTGAAAAAGATTAGTTGAGTATAGCCTTACCTTGGTATGAGTCTCGAGCAGCTGGACAACCCATATTTTTTCCATGCTTCTGCTCCTGTCTTTTCACCGAGACTTTTCTTTATATTATTAGGGTTTTTACTTTGATTTGTGATCGGAAGAAAAAAAACTCATAACCTCACACTCCCCACCTCCACCCCACTTTTCTGTGGGTCGTATGATAAGAAAGATTAGCAACTTCACACCAGTACTCCCCGTTGACACTTACTATTGGGAATACAACATACACAAAAAGCTATTACCTGGTTCCTATGCAGTGGGAGACAAATGCCCATTATTTCTTTTAACTCTTCTAATTATAGCTTCTATTTCTTCTTCTTTAAAGCCAAAATATCAAAGAATCTCTGAACAGCCCTTCCCATTTAGCTGCTCTAAGGAAGAGAGATATTTAATGGGGAGTTGTGGGGTGCAAGTAATGGGTAGTATACCGTTACTTGATCTAGTTAAAGCTTCTATTGCTTCTTCTTTATAGCCCAGACAGAGAAAAACTCTGAATGTGTCACGTAGCGAGGTGGTGGTGGAGGTGCAAGAGGGGCGTACTGGTGTGAGGTCGTGAACCTTTCTTATCATGCAACACAAATAGCAAAGTGGGGTGGAAGCAGGGAGTGTGAGGTTGCGAGCTTTTTTTTTCTGATCACAAACCAAAGTAAAAACCCTAAATATATAGAAAAGTCTCGATGAAAAGACAGGAGCAGTCAAAGCTCGGAAAAGATATGGGTTTGTCCAGCTGCTAAGGGCTCTTATCGAGGTAAGGCTATACTCCACCTCCACCTCGGAGATACGTATTATATCCTACCCAATTTTTTTATGGTCTAAAGATTTGTATAATTCAGTGATATTGATTTGTTTATCTTCTTAGGGTTGCGATTGATACCAATTCTTCTCTTCTTCTGGTAAAGGGTAGCTAATTTTTTGCGGTTGGATCACTTGTTCGTTTTCTGTGATTAATTTACCATATCTATATGTTAAATTGTTATTCCTTTACTTTAATCATTGTCCTGCATCAAATTATCAAGAGTTCAGGTTTCTCCCAGTTTTTAAAATTGTCCAGACATCGATTTTGACACTTTTCACTCCTATAAAAAGAATATATAGCCTAAAACATAAGCCATATATTGAATGGCTTATGTTTAGCTTATAACAACTTAAAATGGCATGGTAAATATAACAACTCAAGATTGTACAAAGGTTTTATTCTACAAACTCCTTCGAGACTGTGAATTTTAAATATGATTACCATAATCAGGTTTTATCATTAGGTTTATCCTCATTCTGCATCATCCTCCCTGTCTATCCACCTCAAAAATTAACACATGAAGGACTCATCTATACCGAAAGCCACTGCCATAGCAGTCAAAAAACCATCCACCTTATCCACCCTGGCATAACCACAACAATCGGTTTTACTACCAGTAGACAAATATGAAACTTTTTTCTTTGAATGAAACAACCACATGATTTGAATGATTAAACCAATAATGAAAATCTTAGCAGAACTATGTAATTGGGGACTAGGTACGTACTCGGCCAATCAGGCAAATCTAACAAGTAACAGTCTTCGTACTATGAGCCATTGAAAGTAGGGCGTGGGAAATATGTAACAATTATACAGTTATATCTTTAGCTTCAACTGTAAAAGAATTACGGTTAATGAGACTTATCGGCGCATGGACTTGATTTAATCTAATGTAGTTAAGGCAGCAGGGCAGCAGACCTCTGACTAAATTTGTGCGAATGTAACCTACCCAAACTGTCTTTATTAAGTTGTAGTTGCTGGTTAAACATATTTTTCAAGAATATGTACTTAGTAATGAAAATATTTTAAATTTAGTTTGAAAAAACAGGAACTGAATTTATTTTTTACAAAATTTCAACTTTTGTCCTCTACAGGAACGAAGTTCTTTGTAGTTGCTGAACCTGGAACGCAAAATATGGAGAGTCTGTTAAAGTATATCTATGAACTATACACAGACTATGTTCTCAAAAATCCTTTCTATGAAATGGAGATGCCTATTAGGTGTGAGCTTTTTGATATCAATTTGTCACAGGCAGTTCAAAAGGACCGTGTTGCGTTGCTTGGACGATGAACACATTACCCTGTTTCCTGGAAGCACTAATTTGACTTTGTAGGTGCATGATTATTGTATACTTCTCTAAGACAACATTGTATTGTTTGTCTGCATCTCTGTATCACTTGTCTGGGACCTTTCTGAATGGTGGATGCTGGGATATATTTTTTATTTAAGAGTTTAATAAGGAATTTACCTAAGTTATCCTGACTAGCGGTCTATAGATACATTGAATTAATCTCTTTTTTGTTCTGCTTATACTTTGTCACTATTAATTAATTAAATAATATTTTAGTGGATCTGAACTAGCCTTGATCTTGGAAGAACAGTAACTAGAAGTCTAAAAGTAAGAAAAAAGTTGAGCATTTTTTCATACATTGTCATGCGTTAATAGGAAAAATTGCCTTTTCATATTATTGCACTTGCACTTGCACTTGCATTCGCATCCTCTTTGTTCAAACAGTTGATTTTACAGTCTTAATTTTTTATATAAAAAAACACAACATAGCTAGAAACATATCCTTTTTAGCGTCTTGGCAAAGGGCTGTCAAACGGATAATTCGGTTATGGATATGCTTATATCAGTATCCGCATCCATAATCATCGGATTCGAATACGGATAATATCCGTTTTATTTCGGATACGGATAATATCCGTTTTTTCTTGGATACGAATGCAGATATTTCGGACGAATATTGGATTTTTTGAATTTTTTTGTTGCCCCTACCGTTTTAACGATGATTATAGAACATTTTCTACTATTAAATACACATAATATATTTATATATGTATAAAGTAAGTGTACAATGTTAGGAATATGTGTATTAGTTTGATGATAAGTTAAACAAAACACTTAAGTAGAAATCTAGTGTTTGTAGCCTCAACGGATAAGACAAATCTGGCTATCCGTTGATGGAGTAGCTTTACTTAGAAATAAGTTTAGTATTGTAGCACATTTCAGTTCTAGTATTTAAGTTATAATTCTTAGATGTTGTGGGAAATTATAAGTCATGTTGACTATTAGTGGATATGCAAATAGGAGGGCTAATTATAAATATTTCATACCTTGTAATTTTGTATAAATGAAGTAGTATCAACTGATAGATTAAAGGCCTTCAACGGATGAGAAACAAAACTTCAACGGATGTCTCTAAAGCTTCAACGGATAACATCCATCAACGGATGAGTGCATCAACGGATAAAGCTTCAACTGCTAATGCATCAACGGATAAAGCTTCAACTGATAAAGCATCAACGAATAAAGCCATCAACGGATGAAAGCTTCAACGGATGCTAAGTTCAATAGCAGTTGACAGTGACAATTCATAAGCTGACAGAGGCACATGGGTTGACAGAGACAATTGGAATGTGGTAGCCTCTTGGAGGAATCAAAAAAATGCAGCATTTCCAATTCTGGTGCAAACAAGGAAGTATTCAAAGATTCACAGATTATCCTAGATTGCATTGGATAGAGAAATGAAGAAGAAACATGTGAAGAACTTTTTTAATTGTATTTGTACTTTCGTCTTCACTTGTAAACTTGGTGATATATAAACCAAGTTGCAGCTAGTAATTAGAGTGTGAATTATTCCAGAGCTGTTTAGAAAAATCTAGAGAGAAAATCATCTAGTTTGTACTAGGACACAGCTGTGATCAATTCTTTGAATCACAGATTTTCTGAAATACACATCTCTGGTGGAACAACAAATCCACAAGAAAAGTTTTTAAAGCCTTTGTGTTCTTTACATTTGTGTCTTGAATATATATCCGTCTGCACTGTTAGTGTATACTGAAAATATTTATTTGAAATATGTACATTTATTTCTGGCCAGTTTATTTGAGAATCATTTGAATGTTTACATGTTGTCTAATATTATATATTGTGAACAATCTAGTATCAAATGGGATACAGAATATTAGATTGTTAAATACGGTTATATAATATAATAAGGTTCACAGCACAGGTGGTGTTGGACAATCCACTGGTATGGTTGTAGTATTATTTAGATTAGTTTATATTGACTAATAAATAATACTAGTATACTTTGTGTATATTGAACAGGATCAAATTTAGAATCGTTCCCTTAATACTGATTAAGAAGGAGAACTAAGATTCTATGTTATTATTAATGCTTAGGTTCTTAATCCGGAAATAGTAATTGACACGTGTATATTATTTACATGCTTTGATTTATATATGAAATAATTCTTTTGAATTATATCATTATATTTTGGGTGATGGAATTATATACATGGTGGATATTATTTATTGAAGGAATCCATGTCCTGATAATATTCGGGTTAATGATGTCCCCTTGAAAGCTCAAAAAGATTTAATTATGTGAAACCCTACAGGTGAAATTTATTCTGGCATAATTAAATAAAGGTTGAGTGGATGATCAAGGATAAAAGATATTAATTAAATAAATTATCAGTAATTTATTTAATTAATGGACATATGATATTTTAAACATGGGGAATTTAATAAGCAAATAATATTGGAACCGAATTAATTAAATTACGGTATTAGGAATGGTAGTGCAAATATTAATTCTTTAGTGGATTGAATTAATATTTAATTACATTGGGCTAGGCTCAAGATGTAATTAGAAGGCCCAACCTAATTATCCATGGTCCCTATTGTAGCCTATATATATTCTTATTCTCTTCTTGCTTGGGATTGTGTGAAAACATATTGTAGCCATCAAGGAGCAAGAAGAGAGGATAACTTGAGAAGACGGAGGCCACACTTCGCTCAAGGGAATTTGGGAATACAATAGAAGAGCGTGGAATCAACCATTAACAAGGTAATCCTCTTTTCGTAATCTTTATCGTAAAACGTAGTAACACCCTAAGTCCGTGGTTCCCAACAATTGGTATCAAGAGCCTGGTAATGGGTTCTACGTTTTATGATATAATGTCCATGTCGTAATTATATATGCGTGTATATAGTGTTTTGCTTGTATTGGTTTTGATGCAGGTTGTTAATCCACTATTATGGCCATGTATATTTTAATTATGTGTTTGGATCCCACGTGGTTTAATCGTGGTTAATTTTTGTTTTGGTTTCCACGTGGTTTAATCGTGGTTGTAATTTACACGAGGGTTGATCGTGTTAGAATAGATTTTACAAAATTAGTTTTGTATTAGATCTATTTTTTTGTAATTGTTCCGAGTATTTTGTAATAGTTATGTGCGATCGGAAATCAATTCCGGTAGTTTTTTTTTTGTTCCGTTGTGCGATTACAAGGGGCTGCTGGGGCTGCTGGGGCTGCTGGGGGCGTCGGGGCGCTTGGGGCAGATTTTTTTTGAGAGCTGGATTTTTTTTTCAAGGGCCATAATAGTGGAAAAATTATTTTAATTTTTTCCATTAAATTTTAATCATTGCTTTAATTTATTGATTATGTGTGTCGTTAATTATGTGTGTAATTCTTTTAAAATTACATGTTTAACTTAATTAGGACGACATGGACATAAATTTTATTTATTACTTTAATTAAATGTTATATGTTGCTAAAATTATGTGTGTATTTTGAATGCATGTTTAGACATAATTATAACAACATAGGGCCCCATTTAATTTTAAAATTCCTCAATTTTAATAAAAAAAATTCTAAGTGGGAGAGGGAATTAATATGAAATTAAATCCCATGGTCTCCATTATTGGTTGTAGGTAATTTAACATAAAGACGAATATAAATTATATATACGTCACCCATCGTGGCATGTAATATATGGTGTCTAGAATGTTATAGAAATTACTAGAACAAACTTCTTAAATTAATAAATTTTAAAAGGAATAAATACAGATTTTCTTTATTTCTGATTTGAGGCGATTTTGTCAAAAACGGGTTCATCGAACTTGTAAGGCTGTGGGTTTTAAGCGAGACCGGTGTGACTCCTCCACTACCTGGAAATCAAACCATTGATGAATATTGAATTGAAGTATTCTATTCAAGGCAAAATTACGAATATTGGAAGGTATACACGCCACCCATTGTGGCGTACCAAGTTCCATAGATTTCGAATAATTTAAGATTTGATGATGGTATACACTTAACTATGAAAAATAATATAGTCCACCCCAACGTGGCATATTGTTTAGTAATAGGACCGAAGTAACATTTAAACAAAATTAGGTGGTATACATGTCACACATCGTGGCGTACCAGAAACTTATGGTGTTTAGATGTTAGTGCATTTAATTTAAATAATTGTTAGAGGAATCAATAGCTCTTAATAATTAATGCACCCTTATTTATGTGATGTTTTTATGCATGATTCTCAGGATAAAATGGGCTTTAATCCACTATTCACCACTATTCACCCAGGAAGTACCAAGATGTATAGGGATTTGAAGGAATATTACTGGTGGCCCAACATGAAGAGGGACGTAGCAGAATGGGTAAGCAAGTGTTTGACTTGCCAAAGAGTAAAGGCGGAGCACCAGAGACCCAGTGGACTTTTACGACCCCTGGAGATTCCCGAATGGAAATGGGAACAGATAGCGATGGATTTTGTTGTAGGCTTGCCAAGGACGAAAGCCAATCACGACGCCATTTGGGTAATTATAGACCGACTGACAAAGTCAGCTCATTTCATTCCTATCAATGAGAGATACACAGTCGATAGACTGGTGGACATTTACCTTAAGGAAATAGTGACGCGACATGGAGTCCCAGCGTCCATTGTCTCAGACCGAGACCCCAGGTTCAACTCCAGATTTTGGAGGAGCTTTCAGGAATGTGCGGGGACCAAGTTAAATATGAGTACCGCGTACCATCCCCAGACGGATGAACAGAGTGAAAGGACCATCCAGACACTAGAGGATATGTTGAGAGTCTGTGCAATAGACCTTAAAGGAAGTTGGGATGATCACCTGCCGTTGATCGAGTTTTCTTATAACAATAGCTTTCATGCTAGCATCGGAATGCCGCCTTATGAGGCCCTGTACGGAAGAAGGTGTCGATCTCCCTTATACTGGGATGAAGTAGGAGAGCGGAAGATGCTCGAACCCGAAGTGGTCCAAAGGACCAAAGATATAGTGGATCTTATCAGAGGGCGACTTGTAGCAGCCCAAGACAGACAAAAGAAATACGCAGACCTAGCCCGAAAGGACAAGGAATATGAAGTAGGGGACTTAGTACTGCTGAAAGTATCCCCTTGGAAGGGATTAATGAGGTTCGGAAAGAAAGGAAAACTAAGCCCAAGATACATTGGACCTTTTGAGATATTAAGACGGATTGGAAAGTTAGCTTACGAGCTAGCCCTACCCCCTAATTTGCAACAAGTTCATAATGTGTTCCATGTGTCAATGCTAAGGAGGTATCATCGGGATGCCAGGCACATAGTGGAGTACGAGCAGGTGGATATGCAGCCAGATCTAACTTACGTGGAGAAGCCAGTAAGGATTATGGATAAGAAGGAGCAGGTGCTTCGGAACAAAGTGATCAAGCTAGTCAGAGTACTATGGCAGAATCATAATGTGGAAGAATCAACTTGGGAACTAGAGAGCACAATGCTAGAAAAGTACCCCCATTTATTTTCTGTTTGATTCCGGGACGGAATCCTTTTAAGGAGGGGAGACTGTAATAACCCCAAAATTTTCAACTTTTTGTAACCCTTGTGAATAGTGTTTTAGCTGAATGAAGAAACTTTTCATGCCACACTATGTAGGGGTTCTGTTATGGATATTCTGGGATATTATTAGTACTATATGAAGTATATAAGTGTATGTAAAGATCGTCAGAATCCAATTCCGAACACTTTGGTTTTTCCCGGAAATCCACTAGATACGGAAAGAATTGAGAAAAAGGTAACAGGATAAAAGGATTTAAATTAAAGGATTATAGGAGAGGATCATAAAAGGAATATAATATATTGAGAAAGGTTGAGGGAACCTAAGTAATAAGATACCGGGTATGATCCCTCAAACGATAAACGAAAACGAAAGTTAAGCGAACCGTATAACAGATCAGCGGTCATTAGGCAAACGATTAGGAAGTTAATCAAAGGGATTAGTGGGAATGATGTCATCCAACCAATAGAAAGAGGACAAGGAAGTGAGGATGACATCATGAGGATGACATCATGAGGATGACATAAGCATGACATGGGAAGGAAGGAGGTGTGGTGGCTTTGTAACCACACAAATCCAAGGGCAAGAAGGTAATTGACTAAAGCAAGCACAAAAACCAATCAACCAAGCCAAGTAAAATCATTTTCATCAAAAATCAAAAGCAACCAAGGCTTTGTTCTTCATTGCTCACGGCTTTTCACTATTCAAAAGGCAAGAGAAATTCAAAATCCAAGATCCAAGCTTCCTAAATTGGTAAGATAATTCCCTAATCATCTTCATGCTTAGTTAGGACTATATCATGAGTTTAAGCCATTAATTCCTTCTCAATCTTCTTCATTTAATCAAAGAAGAAGACAATGAATAGTGTTTTCAAGTTTTTAACTTGAACTTTTTCTTGTTTTTCTTGAAGATCCAAGCATTCTTAAGACTTCTCAAAGCTTCTTAAGGCTTCCTAGCTCCACCCACCACTTCAAGGAAGGTATACCATCTCCAAACCCTAGATTCCTATATATTATAAGATGATTTTGATTAGTGGGTTGATATTGTAGTTTGTTGTTATGATTTAGAGTTTGGGATTTGGAATGGTAGTGAAATGGAATGGTAATTGTTGTGGTTTTGATTTAAAGGAACTTAAGTATGATTAAAGTTAAGTTTAAGCATAAGTATGAATGATTAAATTGAATTGGTTGGGGTTGTTATGATGTGATAAGGATGGATGTTTGTTGTGTGTTGGATTTGAGGTTGGTTTGTGGTTGGTTTTGTATGGTTTAAAATTGGGAAATCGCGTAAACATAGCCGTCGTAACGTCCGATTTTCTTTGGACTGTTTTTGTGCATAGCATTAGGACCCGAGAACCCCCTGCTAGATTATGACCACTGCCATGTTTAGATAGCTCATGTTACGAGCTTCGTTTTGATATGTATTTCGTTCGATTCCGATGCACGGTTTAGGAGAAACGACCGTTTCAAGTAACGGCGTTTCGCGAACGAAACTTTTTCCCTCGCCTTACTTTGAAACATAGGTTAAAGACCAAAAAGGGTTAATTAATGTATGAAAGATTTATGGTAAGTGTGTTAGGCAGTTGGTAAGACACTCGCGAAGGAATCGCTTTAAAACTCGTAAAGGTTAAATTATTAAAAATGGTGGAGCCGAGGGTACCCGAGTGACTTAAGCAAATCAGTGAGCGCAAAACAAGCGTTAGAGTCTAAGTTAGTTAAAGTATAGATTTACAAGTGATTTTGGTTTAATTCCAACTTACTTGTTGTTTATAGGTTATCAGACTCGTCCCGAGCCTTTCTCACCCCCAAGTCGCTCAGGCAAGTATTCTATCCGTTATACTGTTGTTGTGATGAATATATGTATTTGCATTATCTTGCGATAGATGCATGTTGGATAATTAGCAAATGATGCGATATATTGTAGCATGTGATATGGTATATATGCATGCCTGTTTCATATTCTTGGAATATATATCTGTTGGTTCAGTTGATAATACCTATGCTAGAGGATAGCGGTAACTTGCATATACCCTTAGTATAGGGACCTAAAGGTGAAAATATTTTCTAAAACCGGGAGTCGAGGATCCCGAGTAATTTTGTATATATGGATATGGATATATATATATATATGGTTATAGTTTCCAAACTATTAATCGAATAAGGTTTATTCGATAACTTTATTTTATTAATGAATATTATCTTGAATATTCATTCGAGGACTTATGACTCCTTTATATTATTTATTGAATATTACTTGGATATTCATTTGAGGATGTATGACTCCTTTATTTTATTTAATGAATATTATTTATAATATTCATTCGAGGTATTATGACTCGGCTTATTATTTAATGAATATTATTTCGAATATTCATTTGAGGGCTTATTACTCAGCTTATTTTATTTATTGAATATTATTTGAATATTCATTTGAGGATCTATGACTCCGAGTATTTGCTGAGGTATATTCTTTATTTTATTAAAGAATAAGGTGTCAATAATCAAACTTATTTTCGATTATTCAAATAAAGATAGTACTTTTATATAAGTATATCTTTGGTTATTTAATATCCATTTCAAGTATAAGTTTTAATACTTCTACTTCGATTATTTTTATAAGGATTATCTTTATGAGAATATTATTTAAATAATAATATTCAGGCATTTTTCTAAATATACTGGGGACTGATTTACTTCATTAAATCAGCTTTACTCCAAACACTCTTTAAAGTGTTTTCGAGTCTTCAAAATGATTTTTAAAAGTTAGAGCGGATCCCAAAACTCATTTTTATATTTAAGATCTTCCTTTTTAAGGGGATTTAAATACTCGCTCAAAACCTGGGGAATCCGGCTCTGTGGTGTATTTTATATTCGCAACAAGGTTGCTGTTTTGATAAATGAATCGATTACTTACCCAATATTCGGGAAGTAAAATTCTTGGAACAAGTTAATCCATTAACAGGCATCGCCTGGGAAATATCGGTGAGTTTTCCTTTCCAACTAGATACGACTTCTTGGTGAAGCCGTATCAACAAGTTTCTACTTGGGGAAAGGGGGAACGAGCTTTACGTTTCAGAGTCATGGATTTCATCTGAACTAGGAGTGGCATAAGTGGCCGAGTAGCGCCGGCCCAGCCTTATTATATTGGCCCAAATGGCCTGGAAGTTCCGCTAAGGCGGTCCATTCCTTAGGAGTTCAGTGTTCGGTTGATAAGTAAATCCGACAGGTTCTCCTCTACATGTAGAAAATGGTGGGGTTGTACTACTACGACTAATCATCGTAAGTGGTCTTCCTGGCGCGGTAAACTCCCGTAATGAGTTCATCATCCATTTGGATAATTCTGCAACACTAACCGTAGCATTTCGATCGAAAGGCTACTAATGGGTGGTTGTCGAAGCATTGACAGGGTCAAACATTTTTATTGGGGTATCCATTGAAAGAAGTATCTCGTAACTTCATCTCTTTTCAAAATATTTCAAAGATCAAATATTTTCAAGTTTTATTTGTGGTCTCATCTATGGGATGACCTCGTGAATCTTATCATACTTTGAACGGTGATAGTTCAAGTAGCTTTATAAATGATATAAGTGTGGGGAAGTATTGGTAACTTCATTCTTTGTTCTTACTTATATCTAGTAAGTAATTATCTTACACACGATAAAGATTCTAGTAAGTATCCATTTAGATACTTGTATTATTGTTATCACTACATATTATCTTGCGAGCTGTAAGGCTCACTCTTGCTTTATTTCTTCATCACACAACAACAGTTAGGAGAGATGGCCAGACTCCAGCAGACCCAGCGCAAGCGCGTGGGAAGCGTCCCGCGTCTTCCCGATGATGTTGTAGCTGCTATAGCTGCAGAGGTAGATCCATTGTAGTTCAGACCATCTACTTTTGAGAATCAAATTATGTATAATTATAACTTGTGGCAGATAATGGCAATTAACTGTAAATTATCAAGTAATCATTTTGGGTTGTAATAATTTTAAATTGTGGATTCAAAGACTTGTACTTATTTCAATTTCATCTCTGAGACTATAACGGGTTGTGGTGTGTGTTAGTGTGGGGTCACAGCATGAGGTTATTTATTATTAATTAAGTGAAGTGATATTGTGGAAAGAAAGACCGTGACAACCCGGATCCCCGACCCCGGATCTGGGGGTGTTACAGAAATGGTATCAGAGCTAAGCGTTATAAACCTCAGAGATGATGCGACGTTAAAATAATAAACTCACAAAGATAATAAGAACTCTTGCCAAGTTCATGGTCGGACTACTTAAAGTAGTGCTGACAGTTAAAACCCTTACGGGAACCCTTATAAGTATCATGGTAGTAACTTAGCTCGTTTAATGTGTAGGCGCCTGAGATAGAGGACCCAGAGATGTTCGAGCGTGAGCATGATGAGGCATTGCTAGATGTTGAGGATCAGGAGGAGCCTGAGATGGAGGAGGATGAGGAGGACCCCTCAGAGGAGCCTGAGACGGAGGTCATTGCTGTTTCAGATGAGGAGGACCCCTCAGAGGAGTCAGAGACAGAGGTTATTGCTATTCCAGATGAGGAGGAACCGGATGAGGTCCCAGTAGCTGAGGAGCGTGTTGGATCTATGGTAGTGTATGCTGGTATCCCTTTACCCACACTTCCGGTGGTCAGAGCCCCTACCCCTCCACCACTATCTTGGATTCCTGATGATGACAGCTCAGAGACCCATACTTCCGAGCCTAGGCAGACCGAGGAGGCACCCTCAGCGGCTCCGGATTCACCACCTCTTGACCCTGTCCACAGGCAGTCTTCGTTAGCTCATGGATATGTTCAGGATGTATTGAGGATCCGAGTGGCTGTTGCCGAGGGCCGACTAGATGAGGCCAGGAGGGAGTTGGATGCAGAGAGGGCGGGTAGGCGTACCCGAGCTTATGAGACTAGGGCTTCTATACCCCGATCCTTGAGGAGGGAGCTTACGGGGATAGAGCTCACATCCCGAGCGAGGCTCAGATCGTTCCAGGGGGACAGGCATGGTAGGATCTCCAGGCGGCAGGCCGACTATATCTTCCGTCGTGCGATGGAAAGGGTTTGGGAGATGACCCGCTCCGGTGTGTGATTCAGGACTGATGATGGAATAGTCTAGTTGTCTAGTTAGCCGAGGCCTTAGTAAGAGCCAATTTTCCGGGATAGTTGACTTGTATATAGCATCCCTTTTTCTGACTAGACAGATAGACTCTTGTGTATCACTTTTGGGACAGATGACTGTAGCACTGTTGTACTTTTGACCAGATCAAACTATGTATTTCTCGCATTATGTATATATTTGTTTCCTTTCGGTTCAGTTCCATAGTGACGGAATCACTGTTTTTATCATTATTATTATTACTGCACTTCGTATTAGAACTTTCTTAAAATAATAGAATTGCGATATACGTTCTCCCCATTATAAGAGCTGTGCAAGGCACAATGTTGTATATGATTGTGACCTAACGTTGAATTTTCCCAATGATTGTTTTTATTATTATCAGAATCATGCCGCCAAGAAAGATTGGAACTAGGGCGAACCCTGGATCTGAGGACCAGGGAAGCCATAATCAAGACAATAGAAACCAAGAACACAGTGAAGAGGAAGATGAGGATTATGTGGAACAGGATGACTCCCTGTATGAAGAGGAAGAGGAAACATATGATGTTGAGGGATTTGAGATAGAGGCTGAAGAAGGAGAAACCGAGGTTGAGCAACCAGTACCAAACCCAGGCATGGATCCCATGAGCCAGTTCATGCAACTCCTAAGGCAGAATTTGGAACGTCAACCCAACCCACCCCCTCAAGGAAGTAACAATGCTGTGGCAAACTCTTTCAGGGCTTTTAAGTCCCTTAAGCCCCCTGAGTTCCACGGATCAGCCGACCCAGTTGAGGCAAGGGCATGGTTAAAGGAGATGGAGAAATCTTTTGAGATTTTGAGTATCGATGAGGCACAGAAAACTGTATTTGCTACCTACCTTCTGAAAGGAGAAGCTAACTACTGGTGGGAGGCCAAGAAAAACATGGAGACAGATGCTATTATAACCTGGGAGAGATTTAGTCAGTTGTTTCTGGGAAAGTATTTCCCGAGGTTTATGGAAAACCAGATGGAGCTCAAGTTCTTGGAGCTAAAGCAGAATAACTTGTCTGTAGCAGAGTACGAAGCGAAATTTACTGAGTTATCAAGGTTTGTGCCGGAGTTTGTGAGCACCGAGGAAAAGAAAGCTAGGAGGTTTCAGCAGGGACTGAAACCATGGATTCAGAATAGGGTGGCAATCCTTGAGCTTACGGACTATGCCACTCTGGTGCAAAAGGCAACGATTGTAGAAGCCGAAAGTGAACAGATGCAGAAGGAAAGAGAGAAGAAGGGAATAAAGAGGAAAAGTATGAGCATGGGTGGGGGTTCAGCAGGAAGGAGCTTCCCAACTAGATTTAATCGAGGAGCAGTGTCCCTACCGGGAAAGAACACTGGGTTTAAGCGGCCAATGAGCATGAATGTGAGCCAGAGCAGCCAGAAGTCAAGAATGTCTTATTCCAACCAGTCTTGACCCCCATTGCCAACCTGTAACACTTGTGGAAGGAATCACACTGGGGAGTGTAAAGGAAAGCCAGTAACCTGCTTTAAGTGTGGGCAAGTGGGCCACTATTCTCACAAATGCCCTTCGTCAGCCCCTGCCGTTATTCCAACCACCACTTGTCATCAGTGCGGACGCCCAGGTCATTGGAAGAGAGAATGCCCAATGAACAAACCAGCAGCTTCGGGAGCAAGCAGGGCTGCTTCTAATAAGCCACCTACTGCGAGGACTTTCAACATGACAGTCCAGGATGCTATGAAAGATTCAGATGTGATAGCAGGTACCCTTTCTCTAAATTCAGTCAGTGCAAATGTTTTATTTGATTCGGGAGCAACTAAATCTTTTATATCAAGGGACTTTGCGCGTAAGTTAAGACTTAAGGCTAAACCCTTGATAGAACCCTTACAAGTAGAAATAGCCAATCATGAAATTATTCCTGTTAACCAGATTCACCCCGCCTGTGAGATAGGCATAGGGGAGCAATCTTTCAGTGTTGATCTGATTCCTTTTAAATTAGGGGAGTTTGATGTGATTTTGGGAATGGACTGGCTATCTAGCAACGATGCTCAGATAGACTGTAAAGGGAAGAAAGTTAAGTTAAATGTCCCAGGGAAGAAAGAAGTTATATTTAGAGGAAAGAGGCAGACGCAGAAATTTTTGACTATGGCCCAGGCCAAAAGGATGCTACGAAAAGGAAGTGAGGCTTACCTAGCCTATGTGGTGGACACGCAGAAGGAGGTGCCCAACTTACAAGATATTCCAGTAGTCAACGAATTTGAAGATGTATTCCCACAAGACCTTCCGGGATTACCACCCGATAGAGTGATTGAATTTGCTATTGAGTTGGCCCCAGGGACGGCGCCAGTTTCAAAAGCACCTTACCGGTTAGCCCCGTTAGAAATGAAGGAATTAGCTATCCAATTGCAAGAACTCTTGGATAAGGGTATGATAAGACCCAGTGTGTCTCCGTGGGGAGCACCAGTTTTATTTGTTAAGAAGAAAGATGGGAGCATGAGGTTGTGCATCGACTATAGAGAGTTGAACAAGCTAACCATAAAGAAAAGGTACCCATTACCTAGAATAGACGATCTGTTCGACCAGCTAAAGGATGCTGTTTATTTTTCCAAGATCGACCTGAGAACTGGATATCACCAACTAAAGATTAAACCCGAAGATATTTCCAAGACAGCGTTCCGTACCAGGTATGGGCATTATGAGTTCTTGGTAATGTCCTTTGGATTAACCAACGCCCCAGCGGCTTTCATGGATTTAATGAATAGAGTATTTAAGAAGTACTTGGACAAGTGTGTGATAGTTTTTATCGATGATATTTTGATCTACTCAAGGACTGAGGCAGAACATGCAGAGCATTTGAGGATAGCTCTAGGAATACTCAGAGAGGAGCAGTTATATGCCAAATTCTCGAAGTGTGAATTCTGGCGGAATGAAGTACAGTTTTTAGGACATGTGATCAATAAAGAAGGAGTATTGGTCGACCCCTCCAAGATAGAGGCGGTCTCAAATTGGGAAAGGCCAACCACACCCACAGAGGTAAGGAGTTTCATAGGATTGGCCGGCTACTATCGTAGATTTGTACAGGACTTTGCAAAGATCGCAGCCCCTTTGACACGACTTACTCGTAAGACAGAGAAGTTTGAATGGACGGAGAAATGCGAGAACAGTTTTCAGGAATTAAAGAAAAGGTTGATAACGGCTCCGATATTGGCATTGCCGGACGGAAAAGGAGATTTTGTGATATATAGTGACGTGTCGCATAAAGGATTAGGATGTGTGCTTATGCAGCACGGTAAAGTTATTGCGTATGCGTCGAGACAACTGAAGGAATACGAGGTTAGATATCCTACTCATGACCTTGAGCTCGCGGCAATAGTATTTGCTTTAAAAATTTGGAGGCACTACTTGTATGGAGAGAAGTGCGAGATTTTCACAGACCATAAGAGCCTCAAGTACATATTTACGCAGAAAGAGCTCAACATGCGCCAGAGGAGATGGTTAGAACTAATCAAGGACTATGATTGTGAGATTCTCTATCATCCAGGGAAAGCCAATGTGGTGGCTGATGCCCTTAGTAGAAAGGAAAGACTCAGAATGATAACGAATTCGGAAGAGTTGATAAGGGATTTTGAGAAAATGGAAATAGAAGTAAAGGTAACCGGAACCAGAACTGAAAAGCTTTTTGAGATCTCAATGCAGCCAGAGTTATTGGAAAAGATCAGATTGTGCCAGGAGAAAATAATGAATGAAGGCAGAGAGTCAATGACTGGAGAGGAGATCCATACTGAGAAAGATGATAAAGGGATAATGAGGTATTCCTACCGAATTTGGGTTCCGAATGTTCAAGAACTTAAAGATGAGATTTTGGATGAAAGCCATAGTTCAAGGTATTCCATTCACCCAGGAAGTACCAAGATGTATAGGGATTTGAAGGAATATTACTGGTGGCCCAACATGAAGAGGGACGTAGCAGAATGGGTAAGCAAGTGTTTGACTTGCCAAAGAGTAAAGGCGGAGCACCAGAGACCCAGTGGACTTTTACGACCCCTGGAGATTCCCGAATGGAAATGGGAACAGATAGCGATGGATTTTGTTGTAGGCTTGCCAAGGACGAAAGCCAATCACGACGCCATTTGGGTAATTATAGACCGACTGACAAAGTCAGCTCATTTCATTCCTATCAATGAGAGATACACAGTCGATAGACTGGTGGACATTTACCTTAAGGAAATAGTGACGCGACATGGAGTCCCAGCGTCCATTGTCTCAGACCGAGACCCCAGGTTCAACTCCAGATTTTGGAGGAGCTTTCAGGAATGTGCGGGGACCAAGTTAAATATGAGTACCGCGTACCATCCCCAGACGGATGGACAGAGTGAAAGGACCATCCAGACACTAGAGGATATGTTGAGAGTCTGTGCAATAGACCTTAAAGGAAGTTGGGACGATCACCTGCCGTTGATCGAGTTTTCTTATAACAATAGCTTTCATGCTAGCATCGGAATGCCGCCTTATGAGGCCCTGTACGGAAGAAGGTGTCGATCTCCCTTATACTGGGATGAAGTAGGAGAGCGGAAGATGCTCGAACCCGAAGTGGTCCAAAGGACCAAAGATATAGTGGATCTTATCAGAGGGCGACTTGTAGCAGCCCAAGACAGACAAAAGAAATACGCAGACCTAGCCCGAAAGGACAAGGAATATGAAGTAGGGGACTTAGTACTGCTGAAAGTATCCCCTTGGAAGGGATTAATGAGGTTCGGAAAGAAAGGAAAACTAAGCCCAAGATACATTGGACCTTTTGAGATATTAAGACGGATTGGAAAGTTAGCTTACGAGCTAGCCCTACCCCCTAATTTGCAACAAGTTCATAATGTGTTCCATGTGTCAATGCTAAGGAGGTATCATCGGGATGCCAGGCACATAGTGGAGTACGAGCAGGTGGATATGCAGCCAGATCTAACTTACGTGGAGAAGCCAGTAAGGATTATGGATAAGAAGGAGCAGGTGCTTCGGAACAAAGTGATCAAGCTAGTCAGAGTACTATGGCAGAATCATAATGTGGAAGAATCAACTTGGGAACTAGAGAGCACAATGCTAGAAAAGTACCCCCATTTATTTTCTGTTTGATTCCGGGACGGAATCCTTTTAAGGAGGGGAGACTGTAATAACCCCAAAATTTTCAACTTTTTGTAACCCTTGTGAATAGTGTTTTAGCTGAATGAAGAAACTTTTCATGCCACACTATGTAGGGGTTCTGTTATGGATATTCTGGGATATTATTAGTACTATATGAAGTATATAAGTGTATGTAAAGATCGTCAGAATCCAATTCCGAACACTTTGGTTTTTCCCGGAAATCCACTAGATACGGAAAGAATTGAGAAAAAGGTAACAGGATAAAAGGATTTAAATTAAAGGATTATAGGAGAGGATCATAAAAGGAATATAATATATTGAGAAAGGTTGAGGGAACCTAAGTAATAAGATACCGGGTATGATCCCTCAAACGATAAACGAAAACGAAAGTTAAGCGAACCGTATAACAGATCAGCGGTCATTAGGCAAACGATTAGGAAGTTAATCAAAGGGATTAGTGGGAATGATGTCATCCAACCAATAGAAAGAGGACAAGGAAGTGAGGATGACATCATGAGGATGACATAAGCATGACATGGGAAGGAAGGAGGTGTGGTGGCTTTGTAACCACACAAATCCAAGGGCAAGAAGGTAATTGACTAAAGCAAGCACAAAAACCAATCAACCAAGCCAAGTAAAATCATTTTCATCAAAAATCAAAAGCAACCAAGGCTTTGTTCTTCATTGCTCACGGCTTTTCACTATTCAAAAGGCAAGAGAAATTCAAAATCCAAGATCCAAGCTTCCTAAATTGGTAAGATAATTCCCTAATCATCTTCATGCTTAGTTAGGACTATATCATGAGTTTAAGCCATTAATTCCTTCTCAATCTTCTTCATTTAATCAAAGAAGAAGACAATGAATAGTGTTTTCAAGTTTTTAACTTGAACTTTTTCTTGTTTTTCTTGAAGATCCAAGCATTCTTAAGACTTCTCAAAGCTTCTTAAGGCTTCCTAGCTCCACCCACCACTTCAAGGAAGGTATACCATCTCCAAACCCTAGATTCCTATATATTATAAGATGATTTTGATTAGTGGGTTGATATTGTAGTTTGTTGTTATGATTTAGAGTTTGGGATTTGGAATGGTAGTGAAATGGAATGGTAATTGTTGTGGTTTTGATTTAAAGGAACTTAAGTATGATTAAAGTTAAGTTTAAGCATAAGTATGAATGATTAAATTGAATTGGTTGGGGTTGTTATGATGTGATAAGGATGGATGTTTGTTGTGTGTTGGATTTGAGGTTGGTTTGTGGTTGGTTTTGTATGGTTTAAAATTGGGAAATCGCGTAAACATAGCCGTCGTAACGTCCGATTTTCTTTGGACTGTTTTTGTGCATAGCATTAGGACCCGAGAACCCCCTGCTAGATTATGACCACTGCCATGTTTAGATAGCTCATGTTACGAGCTTCGTTTTGATATGTATTTCGTTCGATTCCGATGCACGGTTTAGGAGAAACGACCGTTTCAAGTAACGGCGTTTCGCGAACGAAACTTTTTCCCTCGCCTTACTTTGAAACATAGGTTAAAGACCAAAAAGGGTTAATTAATGTATGAAAGATTTATGGTAAGTGTGTTAGGCAGTTGGTAAGACACTCGCGAAGGAATCGCTTTAAAACTCGTAAAGGTTAAATTATTAAAAATGGTGGAGCCGAGGGTACCCGAGTGACTTAAGCAAATCAGTGAGCGCAAAACAAGCGTTAGAGTCTAAGTTAGTTAAAGTATAGATTTACAAGTGATTTTGGTTTAATTCCAACTTACTTGTTGTTTATAGGTTATCAGACTCGTCCCGAGCCTTTCTCACCCCCAAGTCGCTCAGGCAAGTATTCTATCCGTTATACTGTTGTTGTGATGAATATATGTATTTGCATTATCTTGCGATAGATGCATGTTGGATAATTAGCAAATGATGCGATATATTGTAGCATGTGATATGGTATATATGCATGCCTGTTTCATATTCTTGGAATATATATCTGTTGGTTCAGTTGATAATACCTATGCTAGAGGATAGCGGTAACTTGCATATACCCTTAGTATAGGGACCTAAAGGTGAAAATATTTTCTAAAACCGGGAGTCGAGGATCCCGAGTAATTTTGTATATATGGATATGGATATATATATATATATATGGTTATAGTTTCCAAACTATTAATCGAATAAGGTTTATTCGATAACTTTATTTTATTAATGAATATTATCTTGAATATTCATTCGAGGACTTATGACTCCTTTATATTATTTATTGAATATTACTTGGATATTCATTTGAGGATGTATGACTCCTTTATTTTATTTAATGAATATTATTTATAATATTCATTCGAGGTATTATGACTCGGCTTATTATTTAATGAATATTATTTCGAATATTCATTTGAGGGCTTATTACTCAGCTTATTTTATTTATTGAATATTATTTGAATATTCATTTGAGGATCTATGACTCCGAGTATTTGCTGAGGTATATTCTTTATTTTATTAAAGAATAAGGTGTCAATAATCAAACTTATTTTCGATTATTCAAATAAAGATAGTACTTTTATATAAGTATATCTTTGGTTATTTAATATCCATTTCAAGTATAAGTTTTAATACTTCTACTTCGATTATTTTTATAAGGATTATCTTTATGAGAATATTATTTAAATAATAATATTCAGGCATTTTTCTAAATATACTGGGGACTGATTTACTTCATTAAATCAGCTTTACTCCAAACACTCTTTAAAGTGTTTTCGAGTCTTCAAAATGATTTTTAAAAGTTAGAGCGGATCCCAAAACTCATTTTTATATTTAAGATCTTCCTTTTTAAGGGGATTTAAATACTCGCTCAAAACCTGGGGAATCCGGCTCTGTGGTGTATTTTATATTCGCAACAAGGTTGCTGTTTTGATAAATGAATCGATTACTTACCCAATATTCGGGAAGTAAAATTCTTGGAACAAGTTAATCCATTAACAGGCATCGCCTGGGAAATATCGGTGAGTTTTCCTTTCCAACTAGATACGACTTCTTGGTGAAGCCGTATCAACAAGTTTCTACTTGGGGAAAGGGGGAACGAGCTTTACGTTTCAGAGTCATGGATTTCATCTGAACTAGGAGTGGCATAAGTGGCCGAGTAGCGCCGGCCCAGCCTTATTATATTGGCCCAAATGGCCTGGAAGTTCCGCTAAGGCGGTCCATTCCTTAGGAGTTCAGTGTTCGGTTGACAAGTAAATCCGACAGGTTCTCCTCTACATGTAGAAAATGGTGGGGTTGTACTACTACGACTGATCATCGTAAGTGGTCTTCCTGGCGCGGTAAACTCCCGTAATGAGTTCATCATCCATTTGGATAATTCTGCAACACTACCCGTAGCATTTCGATCGAAAGGCTACTAATGGGTGGTTGTCGAAGCATTGACAGGGTCAAACATTTTTATTGGGGTATCCATTGAAAGAAGTATCTCGTAACTTCATCTCTTTTCAAAATATTTCAAAGATCAAATATTTTCAAGTTTTATTTGTGGTCTCATCTATGGGATGACCTCGTGAATCTTATCATACTTTGAACGGTGATAGTTCAAGTAGCTTTATAAATGATATAAGTGTGGGGAAGTATTGGTAACTTCATTCTTTGTTCTTACTTATATCTAGTAAGTAATTATCTTACACACGATAAAGATTCTAGTAAGTATCCATTTAGATACTTGTATTATTGTTATCACTACATATTATCTTGCGAGCTGTAAGGCTCACTCTTGCTTTATTTCTTCATCACACAACAACAGTTAGGAGAGATGGCCAGACTCCAGCAGACCCAGCGCAAGCGCGTGGGAAGCGTCCCGCGTCTTCCCGATGATGTTGTAGCTGCTATAGCTGCAGAGGTAGATCCATTGTAGTTCAGACCATCTACTTTTGAGAATCAAATTATGTATAATTATAACTTGTGGCAGATAATGGCAATTAACTGTAAATTATCAAGTAATCATTTTGGGTTGTAATAATTTTAAATTGTGGATTCAAAGACTTGTACTTATTTCAATTTCATCTCTGAGACTATAACGGGTTGTGGTGTGTGTTAGTGTGGGGTCACAGCATGAGGTTATTTATTGTTAATTAAGTGAAGTGATATTGTGGAAAGAAAGACCGTGACAACCCGGATCCCCGACCCCGGATCTGGGGGTGTTACATACAAGTTTTGCACTTATGAACCCAAGCCTGAACAGCCTGCTGCTGATGCTCCTGAAGATGAGAAAGAGTATTATAAACGGTGGATTAAGGCTGATGAGATGTCGCGATGTTACATTCTGGCAGCAATGTCGGGTGTTTTGCAGCATCAGCATCAGTCTATGGCCACTGCTTCGGATATGCTCTTTAATCTCAAGGAACTTTTTGGAGATCAGAATAGGGCTGCTAGGAAAGTAGCCATGAAGGCTTTAATGAACACTCAGATGGCTGAAGGCACACCTGTAAGGGATCATGTTCTCAAGATGATGTCGCATCTGAATGAGATAGAGATCCTTGGTGCTGAACTTGACGGGGAAACCCAGATTGACATTATCCTTATGAGCTTGTCCAAGAGTTTTGAGTAGTTCCGCTTGAATTACAACATGAACAAGAGGAAGTATAGTCTCGCGGAACTGCTGACAGAACTTCAGGCAGCTGAAGGATTATTTCGGCAGAGTGTTCAAGTGAATGTGGCTGAGAAAGGTTCTTCCTCTAAGCCGAAAGGTATTAAGAAGAAGAAAAAGGCTCAGACACAGAAAGCTGTGAAGGCAGTGGGAGTTCAGGGTGGTGTGAAAAAGCCTAAGGGAAAGTGCTTCAGATGCAAACAGTCAGGTCACTGGAAACAGGATTGTCCTCTTCCTAAGAAGACAAACAATACTGGTATGTCTCTTTCTCTAGTTACAGAAACATTTATAGCGGCTATATCTACGAGCACTTGGTGTGTAGATACAGGAGCCACTGATCATGTTTGTAATTCTATGCAGGGGTTCCAACTATCCAGAATGCTTAGAGATGGTGAGATATACGTGTTCATGGGAGATGCTACGAAAGTAGCAGTAGTTGCAGTAGGAGTTATTCATTTATCTTTTGGTGCTGATAGGATTTTGGTTTTGAACAATTGTCTTTATGTACCTTCTTTTAGAAGGAATTTAATTTCAGTTTCTAAACTTGCTTTGGATGGTTATAATGTTTGTTTGGATCATAATGTTTATATTATGATGAATAAACGAATTATATGTTCTGGTACATTGCAAGACAATTTGTATATAATTAATCCTAGTCAACCTGCACTGTAACTGTAATTTAGGGAATTGAACAACACATCTTCTAACTCTACTAAAAGAAAGGAACCTTCTAGTTTGAACCAAACATATCCTTGGCACTTGAGATTATGTCATATTAACTTGAGGAGGATTCAAAGACTGGTAGTAGACGGGCCTTTAAGCTCATTGGCAGTGGAGCCATTTCCAGTTTGTGAATCCTGCTTGGAAGGTAAAATGACTAATAGGCCTTTCAAGGCAAAAGGGAATAGAGCCAAACAACTGTTAGAATTGGTTCACTCTGATTTATGTGGACCCATGAATATCCAAGCAAGAGGTTGTTATAAATATTTCGTCACTTTCATTGATGATTATTCTAGATATGGGTACGTTTATTTGTTGCACCGTAAGTCTGAGTGCTTTGATAAGTTCAAAGAGTACAAAGCTAAAACGGAGAAGCGACTTAATAATAGTATCAAGTCACTACGATCAGATCGTGGTGGCGAATACTTGCTTGGAGAATTTAGGGAATATTTATCAGAAAATGGGATATAATCCCAGTTAACTGCACCAGGCACACCCCAGAAGAACGGTGTAGCAGAGAGAAGGAACCAGACTCTTTTAGAGAGTGTTAGATCGATGATGAGTTATTCAGATTTACCCAAGTCATTTTGGGGACATGCCTTAGAGACAACAGCTTATCTTCTGAACTTAGTACCTTCAAAGTCGGTTCCTAAAACCCCCATAGAATTGTGGACCGGGGGTAAACCGAGTCTAAGACATATTCGAATATGGGGTTGTCCAGCACATGTGCTGAACAAGAACGCGACTAAGTTAGAATCTCGTATAGAAGTAAGGTTGTTTGTAGGCTACCCCATGGGAACGAAAGGATATTTATTTTATAGTCCGAAGAATCGGGATGTCATTGTTAGCACCAATGCAAGATTCTTAGAGGAGGAATATATAATGAATCACAAACCCATGAGTAGTGTCGTTTTAGAGGAACTAGTGGGAGGGACAAATAATACCCATGAAGCTGTAGTACAAGTAGAACAACCACAACATAATGTACAACCTGTCACTAATACCGCACCAGTGCCTCGTCATAGTGGGAGGGTTGTTCAACAGCCTGATAGATTCATGTTTTTGGGAGAGTCTTCAGACTTGGTCTCTGGTGAATATGATGATGATCCCCGTACATACGAAGAGGCAGTACAAGACAAAGATGCAGATCTTTGGCAAAAGGCGATGGAATCTGAGATAGAATCAATGTATTCTAATCAGGTCTGGGAGCTCGTGGAACCACCCAAAGGTATAAAACCTATTGGATGTAAGTGGATCTACAAGAAAAAGAGGGGATTAGATAAAAAGGTGAAAGCCTGGAAAGCAAGACTTGTTGCGAAAGGGTATACTCAGAAAGAAGGTATCGATTATGAGGAAACCTTTTCACCGGTAGTCATGTTTAAGTCAATCCGTATTCTTTTATCTATAGCAGCTCATCTCGATTATGAGATTTGGCAAATGGATGTCAAGACAGCTTTTCTTAATGGAAGTCTTGAAGAAACCATCTATATGCAGCAACCAAAAGAATTCATTAAGGAAGGCCAAGAGCATCTGGTATGTAAGCTTAAGAGGTCTATTTATGAACTTAAACAAGCTTCTAGAGACTGGAATATTCGTTTTGATCAGGCAGTCTAGTCATATGGATTTGATCAAAGTCCAAGCGAATCGTGCGTGTATAAGAGAAGTGAAGGTAATGCAGTGGTTTTTCTAGTACTATATGTAGATGACATTTTACTCATTGGAAACAATATTGAGATGTTGTCATCAGTAAAGGCATGGTTGTTCAAACAATTTGACATGAAGGACTTAGGTGAAGCGGCATACATCATTGGGATCAAAGTTATAAGGGATCGCAAGAAAAGGATGTTGGCTTTATCTCAAAAGCCCTACATTGATGAAGTATTAGCTCGTTTTAACATGCAGAACTCCAAGAAAGGTTTTCTATCTTTTAAGCATGGAGTTGCTCTATCTAAGAAGCAGTGTCCTTCGACACCTAAGGATATAGAGAGCATGAAAGCAGTTCCTTATGCTTCAGCATGTGGAAGCTTAATGTATGTACGAGGCCTGACATCTGCTTTGCTGTAGGCATGGTTAGTAGATATCAGTCGAACCCAGGTCAGGAACATTGGAGTGCAGTAAAAACTATACTCAATTACCTGAGAAGGACTAAGGAGTATATGTTAATTTACAAGGCCTCAGATCTATTTCCTTTGGGATATACTGATTCAGATTTCCAATCAGATAGGGATAAGAGGAAATCAACCTCGGGATATGTTTTTACTTTGGGAGGTGAAGCCGTTATATGGAGGAGTGTAAAGCAGAAATGCATTGCAGACTCCACCATGGAGGCCGAGTACGTGGCGGCCTCTTAGGCTGCCAAGGAGGCTGTATGGTTGGACACATAGATTTTTATGTAATAGTGGATTAAATAAACACTGATTTATACATAGAATATTTTGAGTATAAGTGGGAGATTGTTAGTGTATACTGAAAATATTTATTTGAAGTATGTACATTTATTTCTGGCCAGTTTATTTGAGAATCATTTGAATGTTTACATGTTGTCTAATATTATATATTGTGAACAATCTAGTATCAAATGGGATACAGAATATTAGATTGTTAAATACGGTTATATAATATAATAAGGTTCACAGCACAGGTGGTGTTGGACAATCCACTGGTATGGCTGTAGTATTATTTAGATTAGTTTATATTGACTAATAAATAATACTAGTATACTTTGTGTATATTGAACATGATCAAATTTAGAATTGTTCCCTTAATACTGATTAAGAAGGAGAACTAAGATTCTATGTTATTATTAATGCTTAGGTTCTTAATCCGGAAATAGTAATTGACACGTGTATATTATTTACATGCTTTGATTTATATATGAAATAATTCTTTTGAATTATATCATTATATTTTGGGTGGTGGAATTATATACATGGTGGATATTATTTATTGAAGGAATCCATGTCCTGATAATATTCGGGTTAATGATGTCCCCTTGAAAGCTCAAAAAGATTTAATTATGTGAAACCCTGCAGGTGGAATTTATTCTGGCATAATTAAATAAAGGTTGAGTAGATGATCAAGGATAAAAGATATTAATTAAATAAATTATCAGTAATTTATTTAAGTAATGGATATATGATATTTTAAACATGGGGAATTTAATAAGCAAATAATATTGGAACCGAATTTATTAAATTACGGTATTAGGAAAGGTAGTGCAAATATTAATTCTTTAGTGGATTGAATTAATATTTAATTACATTGGGCTAGGCTCAAGATGTAATTAGAAGGCCCAACCTAATTATCCATGGTCCCTATTGTAGCCTATATATATTCTTATTCTCTTCTTGCTTGGGATTGTGTGAAAACATATTGTAGCCACCAAGGAGCAAGAAGAGAGGATAACTTGAGAAGACGGAGGCCACACTTCGCTCAAGGGAATTTGGGAATACAATAGAAGAGCGTGGAATCAACCATTAACAAGGTAATCCTCTTTTCGTAATCTTTATCGTAAAACGTAGTAACACCCTAAGTCTGTGGTTCCCAACATGCACCTGCTCAAAGCAATTCACACACAACTGTTCATCAAAACACTTAGCCTTTGAAACTGCTCAAAACTTGAAAAAGTTTTGAGATTTACATTCAACCCCCCTTCTGTAAATCTCATTATTAGTTTCTTGGGAATAACAATTGGTATCAGAGCAAGCTCTTAACTTACAAAGAGTTTAAAGATCTATTCTACTAACATCATGAGTAAGAAGGATATTGGTGTAAAGATTCCAATCCTGGAAAGAGATAATTATCATCACTGAAAAGTAAAGATGCATCTACATCTTCTCTCTCAAGATGAAAGCTACATCAACTGCATTGAAAATGGTCCTCACATCCCTCACAAGGTGGCCACAACTGCTACTGCCACAGTTGTTGTTGGACAGTCTATTCCCAAGCCAAAAGCAGAATGGACTGATGAAGATATTGAAGAGGTTCACAAGGACAAGAAAGCCATGAACATTCTGTTTAATGGCCTAGATCAAGATATGTTTGATAATGTTATTAACAGCCAAACTGCTAAGGAAATTTGGGATACTATGCAACTTATCTGTGAAGATACCGAACAAGTTAGAGAAAACAAAATGCAGCTTCTCATTCAACAGTATGAATACTTTCATTTTGAAGAAGGAGAATCACTGAATGATACCTTCAATAGATTTCAGAAACTGATGAATGGATTGAAGCTGTATGGCAGAGTGTACCAAGTCAAGGATTCCAAATTAAAATTTCTGAGGTCTCTACCAAAGGAATGGAAACCTATGACTGTTTCACTAAGGAATTCTCAAGATTATAAGGACTTCACACTTGGAAGATTATATGGAATTTTGAAGACCTATGAACTTGAGATGGAGCAAGATGAGATGTTGGAAAAGGGAAAGAGAAAAGGTGGATCAGTTGCACTTGTAGCTGACAATGAGAAGACTGAAGCCAGGAATGAAGAAAAGACAATGCCAAGTTTCAAAATTGGCACAAACAAATCAGAATCAAGTAAGGGAAATGAGCAAGTAGCTGAGGTTGAAGACAATTCCAGTCAAGATGACTCTGATGATGTTGATGAACATCTGGCTTTTCTATCCAGGAGGTTTTCAAAGATAATATTCAAGAAAAATGCTAGATTCACTAAGCCAAACAAGAACATGGTGGACAAATCTAAGTTCAAATGTTATAACTGTGGCATAAGTGGGCACTTTGCAAATGAGTGTAGCACGCCAACTTCTGAAAAGAAGAGATTTGAGCAAGTGGATTACAAAAAGAAGTATTTCGATTTGCTCAAACAAAAGAAAAGAGCTTTTCTGACTCAGGATGACTGGGCAGCGGATGGAGTCAATGAAGACGATGATATGGAATATGTCAACCTAGCCCTGATTGCTAATTCTGATGAAAATGAAACTAGTTCATCAAGCAACCAGGTAATTACTACTGACCTTTCTCAACTTTCTAAAAATGAATGCAATGAAGCTATAAATGATATGTCCAATGAATTATATCATTTACGTGTTTCCCTTAAATCACTAGCTAAAGAGAACACAAGAATTAAAGAGAATAATTTGTTTTTAAGTGATAGGAATGCTGTGTTAGAGGGTAAGGTAATTGAGTTTGAAAAGATTAAAATCAAATGCTTATATGTTGAGAGTGAACTGGAAGAATCTGTTAAGAAAGTAGAAATTCTTTCTAAACAATTAGAACGTGAGCAAGATGTAATCAAGGCCTGGAAAACATCTAGGGATGTTAGTGCTCAGGTTGTCAAGGTTCAGGGAATTGAATCACTCTGTAAGAATGCCTGGAAGAAAAATAAAAAGGAAGTAGAATTAATTGATGGATTGTCAACGGATGTGGAATCAACAGATGATGAAAGTTATCCGTTGAAGGAAGAAAAGGAGCATTCGTTGAAAGCTCATCAATTAAAACTGGTAAGTGATTCTAAAAAGAACAATTTGAAAAATCTCAATAAGAAGTGTGGTTCAACTTCCAAGAACTTTGTCAAAGAAGAAGCTAGCACATCCAAAGATGCCAGTAAGGTGAATATAGGACACATGACTTTAGATCAGTTGAAAAATAGGCTTAAGTTGGTTGAGGATAAAAAGGAAACTAAAAGGAAATCTAATAGAAATGGGAAGGTAGGGATTAACAAACACAACAATTACACACCTGATAAGTATGCTCCTAGAAAAAGTTATGTGCATTATAAAAGTGTTAATCATCTATCTGTTAACTGCAAGTCTGTTAAGAATGCTCCCATGCATTTAACTCCTTCAATGCCTAACATGTCTATGTCACCTCTGCATGTTATGCCTATTATGTCTCAACAGAATCCTCATGCACATTTTGCAAACATGCCATATGTCAATAATCCTTATTTTGCTGCATTCAGTATGCCTCAAATGCCATACAACATGCCTATGTGAAATAATATGTTTGCATATTCTATGCCTTATCAAATTCAACCAAATGTGCTAAATGATTCTGTAACTAACCCTACACTTCAACCAACTACATCTGAGACCAAGGTTGACCCAAAGTTACCTAAGTCAAAAGATGCAGGAAGTATGAAGTCTATGAAAAAGACTAACAAGGCTGGACCCAAGGAAACTTGGGTACCAAAATCAACTTGATTTGGTTTTGTTGTGTGCAGGGAAAAAGAAGGAATCTATGGTAATTGGACAGTGGCTATTCAAGGCACATGACAGGAAATTTCACCCTGCTCACAGAGTTCAAGGAGAGAGCCGGCCCTAGCATAACCTTTGGAGATGACAGCAAAGGGTTCACTATGGGATATGGCTTGATTTCAAAAGAAAATGTCATCATTGATGAAGTTGCATTAGTTGATGGTCTCAAACACAATCTATTGAGCATCAGTCAACTATGTGACAGAGGGAATACTGTTTCCTTCAATTTTGAAGCCTGTGTTGTCACAAGTAAGAAGGACAACAAAGTGGTTCTAATTGGAGTTAGAAAAGGGAATGTGTACTTGGCTGAATTCAACTCTACAGATGCAGAATCAATTACTTGTCTTTTCAGCATAGCAAGTCCAGATGAAAGTCGGCTATGGCACAAGAAGCTGCCCCATTTGAATTTCAAGACAATGAATGATCTAGTCAAAAGGACTTAGTTAGAGGAATGCCTCTAGTGGAATTCTCAAGGGATGGACTGTGTGATGCTTGTCAAAAAGGAAAGCAAAAGAGAGCATCATTCAGTAAGAAGCTTGAATCAGCAATTGATGAACCATTACAACTACTACACATGGATCTTTTTGGACCAGTCAATGTATTGTCAATTTCAAGGAAAAGATATTGCCTAGTGATTGTAGATGATTTCTCAACGTTTTCATGGACCTACTTTCTTGGATTAAAGGATGAAGCTAGTGAAATCATTATCAATCACATCAAGCAAGTCAACAATCATCTAGATTTCAAAGTAAAGAATATCAAGAGTGACAATGGAACTGAGTTCAGGAATTCTACCATGAGGTTGTTCTATGAAGAAAATGGGATCATGCATGAGTTCTTAGCTCCAAGGACTCCACAACAGAATGGTGTGGTGGAAAGGAAGAACCGATCACTAATTGAAGCTGCAAGAACAATGCTTGAAGAGTCAAAACTCCCAACATATTTTTGGGCTGAGGCTGTTAACTGTGCATGTTACACTCAGAATATTTCTCTAATCAATCAGGCAAAAGGCATTACTCTCTATCAATTGTTCAAGAGAAGAAAACCAACCTTAAACTTTCTTCATGTCTTTGGTTGCAAATGCTACATTCTAAGAAATCAACCTGATCACAAAGGGAAGTTTGATGCAAAGGCTGATGAAGGGATATTTGTTGGTTATTCTGCTGGAAAATCATATAGGGTCTACAATCTAAGAACCAACATTGTTATGGAATCTGTGCATGTTGTGTTTGATGATAAAAAGATTGATGGACTAACAGATGAGGGACATCATAAAGGACTCAAATTTGACAACATTGAGATATATTGTGATGATAGTGAAGATGAGAATGATGGAGAAGGCACCTCGAAAAGGATTCAAAATCTGCCTTTGGATAATGCACAAAATGCTGCATCAGTTGAAAGTCATGCAGCATCCGTTGATAGTAATTCAGCATCCGTTGAAAGAAAAAGTGCATCATCCGTTGAAGTATATAATGAAGCATCCGTTAATCATAGTCTATCAACGGATAATCAATTTACTTCATCAGTTGATAGAACTCCCAGTTCCTTTCAAAGGATCAGTAACTCAGGGGGAGTTTCAACCAATCAACACTCTATCTCACATCATGACAATACTGAGGCAACCTCATCTAGAGCTAATCTACCACCTCAAAGGAAATGGACCAAAAATCATCCTTTTGAATTGATCATTGGTGCTGCAACATCTAAGGTGCAGACTAGAAGGGCTACTCAAGTTGAATGTCTATACAATAGTTTTCTATCACAGGAGGAACCTAAGAGAGTGGAAGAAGCTCTATTGGATCCAGATTGGATTTTAGCAATGCAAGAGGAGCTAAACCAATTTGTGAGGAACAAGGTATGAAAGCTGGTACCCAAGCCAAAGAACAAGAGCTCTATTGACATAAAATGGGTATTCAGAAATAAGATGGATGAAAATGGCATTGTCATAAGGAATAAAACTAGATTGGTTGCCAAGGGCTATTCTCAACAAGAGGGAATAGATTTTGATGAGACATTTGCTCCAATTGCAAGACTTGAAGCCATCAGAATCTTTCTAGCCTATGCAGCCCATGCCAATTTCAAAGTCTATCAAATGGATGTCAAGAGTGCATTTCTGAATGGAGAATTGGAGGAAGAAGTTTATGTAAGCCAACCTCCAGGATTTGAAGATCCAAATTTTCCAGACTATGTGTATTATCTGTTGAAAGCACTCTATGGACTAAAGCAAGCACCTAGAGCCTGGTATGAGACTTTGTCAAAATTTCTCCTAGATAATTACTTCACAAGAGGTACTGTTGACAAAACTCTTTTCTTTAGGAATGTTTATGGCTCTACAATACTTGTTCAAATCTATGTAGATGATATTATATTTGGTTCTACAGATGATAAGCTTTGTAAAAAGTTTGCTAAGTTAATGCAATGTAAATATGAAATGAGCATGATGGGAGAGCTAACTTATTTTCTTGGTTTACAAGTTAAACAAGTTAATGGTGGAATTTTCATTAGTCAAACTAAATATATTTATGATCTTTTAAAGAAGTTTGACTTAATGGATTGTTCATCTGCAAAAACTCCCATGGCCACTGCCACCAAGCTTGAATTAAACAAGGCTGAAAAGTCTGTGGACATTACAAGTTATAGAGGCATGGTTGGCTCACTTCTATATTTAACTGCTAGTAGACCTGATATAATATTTTTTACATGTCTCTGTGCTAGATTTCAAGCTGACCTAAAGAATCTCACTTAGTGGCTATTAAAAGAATTTTCAGATATCTCAAAGGGACTCCAAATCTAGGAATTTGGTACCCTAGAGAGTCTGGTTTTGATCTAATTGGCTACTCAGATGCAGATTATGCAGGTTGCAAAATAGACAGGAAAAGTACAACTGGCACCTGTCAATTTCTAGGGAATAAGCTTGTGTCATGGTTCAGCAAGAAGCAAAATTATGTTTCTACATCAACAGCTGAAGCTGAGTACATTGCTGCAGGTAGTTGCTGTGCACAGATACTGTGGATGAGGAATCAACTATTTGACTATGGGCTAAATGTTGACAAAATTCCAATATTCTATGATAACACAAGTGCCATTGCCATTACTGAAAATCCAGTACAACACTCAAGAACCAAGCACATTGACATCAAGTACCACTTCATAAGGGAACATGTGATGAATGGTACAGTGGAACTTCATTTTGTTCCAAGTGAAAAGCAGATTGCAGACATATTTATCAAGCCACTTGATGAATCAACATTCACAAGATTAGTAAGTGAGCTAGGTATGCTTAATTATTCATAAATTCATGTCCTAATTATAATTTGTTTTGTAGCCTGAAATGAATTTGTTGCAAGAACAAAGTTGTCTTTAAGTAAAGTTTATTCTATCAATGGATATTCCCTATCCGTTGAAAGCCAAAATTGTTCTATCAACGGATGTTCATTATCCATTGAAAGACAAATATATTTCTGGTGATTTTATCCTTCAACAGATTAAACTGTGTTAATCTTCAACGGATAACTGTTTACCTCATCCGTTGAAGTGTCACATCAGTTGTTTTAAGTAAGTCACAGTCATTGATTCTTTTACTTAACCGTTGATACATATATATATACACAGTTGTATGTATTTGTATTAAAGGCAGTTTTTAGAATTCATACGGTTTTCTTTATTCTCAAACGGCTGTAATTTACTTAAAAATATTGTTTAATCATTCTCCTTATGTTTTAATTTGAGAAAGTATAAAAGTCCTTTGAATTCTTATTTTCACTTTACGCTTTCTTGCAATTTTTCAAAAGCTTTTACTCCCTTTCTCTCCCAAAACTCTCAACTTTTCTCTGCAACCTCTACCCACTACAATGGCACCAGTAGTAAAGATAATGTCCCAGTCTGGATTTGTCTATGAGAAAAACAATTTCGTAGCTTTGGTGGAAAAGAATGAAGCCCACTCAGATTATCACAAGATAATGGACTTCATCAGAAACTGTAAACTAAGCTATGCAATGCTAGAAGCCCCAACTATTTACTGTGAGGTAATTGAAGAGATTTGGACAACTGCAGAGTTCAACCCCACTGATATGACCATCACTTTCTCTCTCAAAGGTAAAGATTACTGTATTAACTGTGATGATATACAGTCCTATTTCATACTACCTGAGAACAATGCCATGACACCACACATTGATAATGATGTATCTAGCATGTTAGATTCCATAGGCTATTCTTTTGATTCTGCTAGTTTAGGGAGTATTAGAAGAAAAGGCCTTAGGAAAGAATGGAGTTTTCTTGGTGATGTTTTTATCAAGGTTTTCTCTGGGAAAATTAGTAATTTTGATGCAATAACTTCATCTCTTGTTAATATGCTCTATATGCTCGTTTCTGATAGGTATTTTAATTTTAGCAACTATGTTATGCTAGAATTGGGTACCAGGTTAGGTAACAAAGCTAATAGACCTCATAACATCTACTATGCTAGATTCTTTATGTTATTGGCTAACCATGTTTCTGAAGGTTTGGTCATAACTAATGAGAGTAATAAACTCAAGTGCTGGGCACAAGAGAAAAGGGTCCTTGCAGACCTTTTGAGAATTAACCTCAACAATCAGGTGCCATTGGTATATTTACCAATAATGAATGCACCTCAGGTAAGTGAGGTAAATACTTCTTCAACTTCTACTACTTCCAACCCCATTATTTCTTTGCCTTCAAGTGTGGCCATGGAATCTGTGTCTTTTGAAAGAGATATGTCCTAAGTCCAATCATGTATGAGGATTTAGGAATAACTTTTATGTAATCTGTTTTGATTTTATTGATATTAATAAAAGGCTTGTTTTGTTTTTATTGCGGGCTCTATCTATTTAAATGTTTAAATAGGATATACCACAGTTTAGAGTAAAACTTTTTATGAATTGTGATGAGATCATAATAATGAGACCTAAAAGATGATAACTCTAAACTTAAATAGTTCTTGGTCGTAGGATTACTAACTGGTAATTAATAATCCGCAAAGATCGGTACATACTATGATTGCTTCATTATGAAGGATGTCTGTTCTCATAGACATTTGTGTGGTGACACTATAGCTAGTATGTAGGTGCTTATTATAGAATAAGTTCACTGAACATGACTCACACAGCTGAACAACTGATGGAGTTCACTCACGTGTCAGCAGTTGTTCACATAGTGATAGTTGTACAAGTATCCTTAGACTTGAGGTCATCAGAGTCATCTTGTGTACACTGAACTATGCTTTGGTTTAGTTCTTAGTCTCAAGGGACAATTATAAGGGCTCTACTGGGTATAGGAATTTGTACACGAAGATAGTGTATGATCAATAAAGGATCTACCCCTTCCAGTGTAGGAAGAGAATATTCAATGCTGATCCACTTATGTTAGTTCAGGAATCTCTGGCCAGAGTGAATGAATTAGAAAGGAGTTTTTAATTTACATTAAATAGAACTAAGCATAGTGAATGGGAAAGCAAGTGATTAAATAAGATAGGCTTGACACAAGTTCCATGCCTTGTATTTAATCGTGGCATTGCAGGGTAGAAGGAATTAATTGTACGGTAACTACTCACTGAATAGGTTCTTGGTATTCTAAGCAGTGAATTCGTATTATCCGGATAGTCGCGATATGCTGAGAAGTATCCCTCACGATGTAGAATAAATATGATTAATTAATTAATCATATTTAATAAATTAGAGAATTTATATAAATAATGATAAAATAGTTTTATTATTATTTATTTCTACTACTGGCTTAATATTGAACCTACAGGATCACACCATAAAAGAGAATGATTTAATGGTGGAGGAATTAATTAATAATGGCTGATAATTATTTATTTATGAAATAAATAATTAATTGGCAAATTTAATAATTGATTAAATGAGATTTAATTGATTATAAATTAGTTAAGAAAAGGTTCTTAATATTATTAATTAAGAATTTAATTTTTGGAAATTAAATCAAGTGAGAGAATTAATTCTAAAGAGTTTAGAAAAAGGATTAATAATTAAAAGGTGTTTTAATTATTAGTGAAAATAATAAAGGGTTAATAATAATAATATTTTATGGGAAACTTTTCAGCTGAAAATTTTGCCTATAAATATACTATTATAAACCCTATTTTTGCCTCAACCAAAAAGATTTACAAAACCCTAATTCTCTCCATCTCCTCCTCCTTCATTACATCGTTTTCTTGGTGGATACTGGTGGAGTGCTTCACACTTGAGGAGCAGCTGCTAAAGATCTCCGTTCATCGTTCTTGGATCGCTATTAAAGACCTCCATCTTTCCATTAACGTAAAGTTTCTTAAGGTAAACATACTGAACTACGAATTAAATATTATTTTTTCGCATGGATCCTGCGGAGGGTTTCGGTTTTTTTAAGATTAAATTTTCGTTTTCGCTGCGTTTATGTGTTAAAACCCTTCAATGGCATCAAAGCTACTTGCGAAAAGTTTTTAATTCGTTTATGTGTTTAACTGTTTTCGATATATGAGCATGTACGTGATTCGCCATGATTTGATGTTGATATAATATGCTTATATATGTATGGTTTTGAATATATGATATTCATGTGAGTTGTATAATCATAAGATGATTATGTAATCTGTCTATATACTGATATATACATGATTTATGTTTGTTCTAATTATGAGAATCATATTAGATACGGATTCTGAATTGGTTGCTGCAGATTTGCTGAAATCTGGGTCTGGTGTCCGATTTATGCAAACGAATACCCTATTCCATAGGTAAACGAGCGTCTGAACAAAACTGATAGCAAAAGCTATCAACGACTCGTCTGTAAGGCGTTTGACGTCATTTACTTCCCGTAAACAGTGATTCTTGTTTTTCTGATTTGATTCTGATTTTTCTGATTTTTGTCATATTTTCTTTTTATGATTAGATCATGGATAATATGATATGTTAAGATCAGATTATGTGTTTTAACATGCTTTTATGTGTTGTATGAGCATGGTGGATGGTTATGACCTTTCGACCTTAGTGTAATAGTTTTGGTTTTGGTTTTAAATACGACTTGCATGTCGTCAATCTTTGTAATCATAAATCTCAAATATAACTCGAGTTATTCTTGTAAGTTCATTAGATTAGTTTTACTTTCAATCATGTAATGTCACTGAAGACTCAAGAAGGCTATTTAATGGAGGTGATACAAAGAAGAAGACGAGGCATACAAGAAGTCTAAACAAAGAATAAGACTTATGTAATAAGTAGTTGTATTTATTTCCATCACCATATTAGATTGACCTTGATCTTTATCATGAGCTTGATAAAGATCACATAGGATGGGGCCATAACCAAACACATTTACTTTATTGCACTTTACATTTACTTGTTTATTTAATTTTATATATGAGATTTATGCCTATGTTTACCATGCGATGATAGATTTAGGTGAACTTAAATCAATATAAGGCGTGCTCTAGAAAATCTAGAATAGGAATCGTTTCTTGCCTTAACAATAAATATTGTGAATACGATCATGAGATTCTTGTGTTTATGAAACACGTAATTGTATATGAATTTTCAATATTGAGAGAAAGGATGATTCTGTCAACAACAGATTTCTATCTGTAAGAAAGGGTTATTAAGTGACGCATCTTGACAATGCTCCACCCGATCTGGGAATCACCTGATTATCGATTATTGATTTGAAATATTTAATTTAAAAGGAAGAATCTCTTTATAATATGATTATGATTGTAACGTAATATAATCCCTCTAAAATTAAATAATATCAAGTAGTAATTGGCCAATGACACAACGGGCTTGTGTCGGTCATAGCCTTCCAACATGGTAGAAAGTGGTTTTTATTTTTAAATCATTGTCGTTTCGTGCTACAGCCGAGGGCTTTGATTTCGAAATAAGAAATACTTTTCTATTACATAGAGATGTGTACATTGAATTAGAATCTAAAGGTCGGTACGTGCTACAGCCGTGGGCTGTTGGAGACTGATTCAATTGTATGAAATGTTGGGTTAGACTTGAATTAGAATATCGAGTTTGTCGTGCCACAGCCGTGACTCAATTATTCAAGAGGCTAAACTTATATTGGGGAATAACATAAGATGTAATTGACAAGAGTTGTCTGCCTATTGAACATCACATGACATTTCGTGCCACAGCCGAGGTTGTGTGATGGAATGTAGGATCCCTATTCCCACTAGCATTATGAATGCTTAATTTTCACTTAGGGGGTTGAAAAAATTAGATAAACTAGTGGGAGACACTTATGAATAAAGACCCGATTCATATAGTGTTTTGAAATGAAATTGAATATTTGCTAAGTGTTATTATGTGTTTATCATTTACAGATTTACTATATTCGTCATGCCTTCTGCACTATCACTCCGGAGCATACTAGATGCTCACAAGTTGACTGGTCCTAATTTAGCTGTTTGTTTTCACTGTAACAAGTTAGGGCACTGGAAGAGGAACTGCAAGGTTTACCTTGCAGAATTGAAGAAGAAGAAGGGTAGTAAGACTACCGCTTCTGATTCAGGCATGTTCATGATCGAAGTTAATATGTCACTAGGTCAAATTTCTACTTGGGTATTAGATACCACCTGTGGTTCCCATATTTGCAATTCGTTGCAAGGACTAAAGGGAAGTAGGACTCTTGAAAAAGATGAGGTGATTCTACGTATGGGCAATGGAGCAAGGGTTGCGGCCATATCTGTAGGATCATTTAGTTTACATATGCCTACGAGCAAGACTATTATTTTGAATAATTGTTATTACGTTCCCTATATTGTGAGGAATATTGTTTCTATTCCTATGTTGGATGTGGATGGTTTTTCATTTATTATTAAGAATAATGAATGTTCCATCCTTAGAGATAATGTTCTTTTTGGACGTGGCATTTTAAATAATGGTCCGTATGTATGTGACGTAGAGCATGATTTACTTAAATTGAACAAACTAATAAAAGAAAACGAGATGATGAAAATCTGACCTATTTATGGCACTGTAGGCTACGTCATATTAGTGAAAATAGACCGCGGACATTGCATAAGGAAGGGTTACTTGACCCCTTTGATTTTGAATCATATCCTACATGCGAGTCTTGTCTATTGTGTAAAATGACCAAATCTCCATTTAGTGGACATGGAGAGAGGGCTGCAGATTTGCTAGGATTGGTACACACAGATGTATGTGGACCAATGTCTACGCAAGCATGGGTGGATTTTCGTACTTCATTACTTTCATAGATGATAGATCTAGATTCAGATATGTGTATTTGATGAAACACAAGTCTGAAGCCTTTGAAAAGTTCAAAGAATATAAACATGAAGTGGAGAAACAAACCAAACACAGTATTATAACTCTTCGATCAGATCGAGGTGGTGAATACTTGAATGGAGAGTTTCTAGATTATCTCAAAGAAAATGGTATAGTCTCCCAGTGGACTCCTCCATATACTCCACAGTTAAATGGGGTATCTGAAAGGAGAAATCGAACTTTGTTAGACATGGTTCGGTCCATGATAAGCTATGTGAATCTTCCGGTATTCCTATGGGGTTATGCATTGGAAACCTCAGCATATTTACTGAATAAGGTGCCTTCCAAATCTGTTCCTCAAACACCATATGAGATATGGAAAGAAAGGAAACCGAGTCTTAAACACGTTAAGATTTGGGGATGTCCAGCTTATGTCAAGAAAGTTGACCCAGATAAGTTGGAATCTCGATCCGTAAAATGTAATTTTGTGGGATATCCTAAAGAGACTTTGGGGTATTACTTTTACACCGATCATCAGGTGTTTGTCTCCAGACATGCTACCTTCTTGGAAAAGGAGTTTATCCTTGAAGGAAACAGTGGGAGAAAAATTGAACTTGATGAAGTTCAAGAAGCACAAACTACTACGGATCAAGTGGAAACACCTGTTCAGACTGAACAACCTTCTGTGAAACAACCCATTCGTAGGACAGGGAGAGTGTCTCGCCAACCTGAGAGGTATTATGGCCTTGTCATTGAGAATGACAATGAGTTGTCAATCATTGATGATGACAACCCTGTGACCTATAATGAGGCTATGAGTAGTGTTGACTCATAGAAATGGTATAGTGCCATGAAATCCGAAATGGAATCTATGTATACCAACCAAGTATGGACTCTGGTTGAGGCGCCTGAAGGTGTTAAGCCTATTGGGTGCAAGTGGGTATACAAAAGACATATTGGAGCAGATGGCCAGGCGGAGACCTATAAGGCCAGGCTCGTGGCAAAAGGATTCAAACAAAGGCAAGGGATTGACTTTGATGAAACTTTTTCGCCTGTAGCCCTGTTAAAATCAATTCGGATTTTGCTTGCGATTGCTGCTTACTACGACTATGAGATCTGGCAAATGGACGTAAAAACGGCCTTCCTCAATGGGGAACTTGATGAGGAAGTGTATATAACACAACCAGAGGGTTTTCTTTCCAAGGGAAATGAACACCTAGTGTGTAAGCTGCTGCGAACCATATATGGTTTAAGGCAAGCTTCTCGTAGACGGAACATCCGTTTTGATGAGACAATCAAAGAGTTTGGTTTTATCAAAAACATAGATGAACCATGTGTCTACAAGAAGGTTAGTGGGAGCGCGGTAACATTTCTTGTATTGTATGTGGATGACATACTTCTTATAGGAAATGATATACCGATGCTACAATCAGTCAAAGTATGGCTATCAAAGAACTTCACCATGAAGGACTTGGGAGAAGTATCCTACATTCTCGGTATGAAGATCTATAGAGATAGATCTAGAAGAATGATAGGTCTTACCCAGGGTACATACATCCAGAAAGTGCTTAAAAGGTTTAGCATGGAAAACTCCAAAAGAGGTCTCATACCGATGAGCCATGGAGTGTCCCTTTCCAAAAAAATGTCTCCTAAGACACCTGAGGAAAGAGAGCGTATGAGTAAGATTCCTTATGCTTCAGCAATTGGATCTATCATGTACGCGATGTTGTGTACAAGGCCTGATGTTGCTTATTTAATTAGTGTGACGAACAGATATCAGTCCAATCCAGGTGAAGACCACTGGAAAGCAGTGAAAAACATCCTTAAGTACTTGCAAAGGACTCGGGACATTTTTCTTGTTTTTGGTGGTGAATCTGAGTTGAAAATAGAGGGTTATACTGACTCTAGTTTTCAATCAGAAAGTGATAGCAAATTCATGTCAAGGTAGTGTTTACTCTGAATGGTGGTGCAATTCAGATTGTTGAAAGAGGAGATGTCAACGTCGAGAGAGTTGACACACATAACAACATAGCAGACCCACTCACAAAGCCACTTTCTCAGAGTCACTTTGATCATCATAAAGACAAGATGGGTATTAGATACCAGAGTGATTGGCTTTAGTACGAGTGGGAGATTGAAAGAGATATGTCCTTAGTCCAATCATGTATGAGGATTTAGGAATAATTTTTATGTAATCTGTTTTGATTTCATTGATATTAATAAAAGGCTTGTTTTGTTTTTATTACGGGCTCTATCTATTTAAATGTTTAAATAAGATATACCACAGTTTAGAGTAAAACTTTTTATGGATTGTGATGAGATCATAATAATGAGACCTAAAAGATGATAACTCTAAACTTAAATAGTTCCTGGTCGTAGGATTACTAACTGGTAATTAATAATCCGCAAAGATCGGTACATATTATGCTTGCTTCATTATGAAGGATGTCTGTTCTCATAGACATTTGTGTGGTGACACTATAGCTAGTATGTAGGTGCTTATTATAGAATAAGTTCACTGAACATGACTCACACAGCTGAACAACTGATGGAGTTCACTCACGTGTCAGCAGTTGTTCACATAGTGATAGTTGTACAAGTATCCTTAGACTTGAGGTCATCACAGTCATCTTGTGTACACTGAACTATGCTTTGGTTTAGTTCTTAGTCTCAAGGGACAATTATAAGGCCTCTACTGGGTATAGGAACTTGTACACGAAGATAGTGTATGATCAATAAAGGATCTACCCCTTCCAGTGTAGGAAGAGAATGTTCAATGCTGATCCACTTATGTTAGTTCAGGAATCTCTGGCCAGAGTGAATGAAATTAGAAAGGAGTTTCTAATTTACATTAAATAGAACTAAGCATAGTGAATGGGAAAGCAAATGATTAAATAAGATAGGCTTGACACAAGTTCATTGCCTTGTATTTAATCATGACATTGTAGGGCAGAAGGAATTAATTGTACGGTAACTACTCACTGAATAGGTTCTTGGTATTCTAAGCAGTGAATTCGTATTATCCGGATAGTCGCGATATGCTGAGAAGTATCCCTCACGATGTAGAATAAATATGATTAATTAATTAATCATATTTAATGAATTAGAAAATTTATATAAATAATGATAAAATAGTTTTATTATTATTTATTTCTACTACCGGCTTAATATTGAACCTACAGGGTCACACCATAAAAGAGAATGATTTATTGGTGGAGGAATTAATTAATAATGGCTGATAATTATTTATTTATGAAATAAATAATTAATTGGCAAATTTAATAATTGATTAAATGAGATTTAATTGATTATAAATTAATTAAGAAAAGGTTTTTAATATTATTAATTAAGAATTTAATTTTTGGAAATTAAATCAAGTGAGAGAATTATTTCTAAAGAGTTTAGAAAAATGATTAATAATTAAAAGGTGTTTTAATTATTAGTGAGAATAATAAAGGGTTAATAATAATAATATTTTATGGGAAAATTTTCAGCTGAAAATTTTGCCTATAAATATATTATTATAAACTCTATTTTTGCCTCAACCAAAAAGATTTACAAAACCCTAATTCTCTCCATCTCCTCCTCCTTCATTACATCATTTTCTTGGTGGATACCGGTGGAGTGCTTCACACTTGAGGAGCAGCTGCTAAGGATCTTCGTTCATCGTTCTTGGATCGCTATTAAAGACCTCCATCTTTCCATTAACGTAAAGATTCTTAAGGTTAACATACTGAACTACGAATTAAATATTATTTTTTTCGCATGGATCCTGCGGAGGGTTTCGGTTTTTTAAGATTAAATATACGTTTTCGCTGCGTTTATGTGTTAAAACCCTTCATCTTTGTCCCAACAGATTCCTACCAAGGCCACCAAACCTAAAGTTTCAAAACCAAAATCAAAGAAAGCCACCTCTGTTGTTTCTCAAAAGACAACAGTTGTAACAACTACCATAAACCCTGAGGGGAGTGAACATGGTGTGAGTGGTGAGGGGAGGGGTGAACATCAAGAAATCCCCCAGGATAAAGTAGGAGAGGTGAGTGGTACCCCAGCTAGTCAAGCCACAGTTTCTCAAAAGACTGTGGTGGTTGAAAATGATTCAAACTCATCCCTAGTTGCATCCTCCCAAAAGGGTGCAGCTATTGAAAATAGTCCCCAACCAGGGACACATAACAAAAGAGGGAGGGACACTGAAGCTACACACTCACCTGTAAAAGCCTTTACAAGAAGAAAGATAGTCAAAACCTTAGTTTCCACACAGGATGCACACACTGCACAGATACACCCACCTGTATCTATGCCTTCTCAAATTCAGCTTAATGTGACTCCAACAAATGTGGAGTCACAGCCCCATTCTCTCAAAATTGACACACATCAATCACCAAATTCTCCATCACCATCTCTGGATGTGTACATGATATTCACATCAATTCCTGATTCTCCCTCTTTACAACTCAGGGAGGAGCCCCACTCAAATACTGGTGATCATCATCTTTTAGATGATTTGTTGGTTCATCAACCAATTCTTTCAGACTTAGTTGAAGAATCTGTGTCACCTAAATTAAAATCAATCCACACAGATTCAACAATTATGTCACTTTCAATTTCTACTTCTTTTCCTTCTTCAACGAATATTCCTCATCCGTTGACAAGTGATTGTTCTTCGACGGATAAGCTTAACAACAGTTATCCGTTGATACCATCAGTTTCTACTTCAACGGATACTCCCTATTCGTTGATAGTCTCTACATAAACAACTGACTCAATTCCAAGTGCAGAAGACATGGTTACTGTACAATCACTTCTAGGATTGAGGGAAGGGAGTGAAAATTTGAGTGAAAGGCTAGGTTGCTCCCAGGCAAAAGGAGAGCTTGAGATCCATCAACGGATGAGTGCATCAAGGATATCTAATATGTGATTTTCTTCCGTTGCCAATAAAAAATTTGTTGTTAAACCTAGTGCTTCATCTAATTTGGGTGCCAAGATTGGTTTATGTCCCGTCAAATTCTCAACAAATATTACCACAAACTATAAACATCGCTTTTATAAACTGATTTGACCGGAAGTATTCATGATCCAAGTGAATGTACCTTGTACTTTTGCGGTCAGGTGAGTTTGATCAATATATATTTATTTTAAAGTCTTTAAACTGTAAATAGTAAAATAGTGTAGATAATAGGGAGCTTTTGCAACTTCAGTGATCACACGCGGACATCGCATGTAAGGAAAAATATTTGTTTTCTCGTGAATGTATTGTATAAGTGTTCTGTCAGGGATGAATTCATAAACTTAGGGGTGAGCAGAAAACCACCCGCACCGCACCAATTCGCACCGTAAAATGCGGTTTTTAATTTTCGTGGTGTAATTGCAGTTTGAGGCGTAGTGCGGTGCGGGTTGTAGCTTTAGATTTCTGAAATGCGGTTCAAACTGCACCGCACCGCAATATTTAATATGTTATAAATAGTGATCTCATTTAATAGAATTTAAGAGTTACGATAGAATTAAGTTATTTTTCTCCCTTTGACTACTTCCTCTCGTACAGGGAGATCGATGGCTTGGAAAATTGACTACTCTGCTGCATTAACTACCAAAAATATAAAACGTAATTAACCACTATTGTCCACTAGTTATTTTTAATCATAACTTAGATTTTTGATTAGAATAATTATAACTTATAATTTATAAGTTATTTTTATTTTGTAATTGAATTCCTAAAAAATTTAAACTTTCCGATGTATAATTTCTAATCTGTATTATTGAAAAATATTGGCGACTTTGTTTTATATTAGTCGGAAATTTGATTAAATTTAAGTTTTGTATTTTATTTATATTTAAGTTTATATTTTATTTAAATTTTTATATTAGTCGCAAACCAAACCGCACCACACCGCATTTTCGCGGTGTGGTTTATGCGGTTTTTGAGGGTACGTGGTGCGAGTGCGATTTGGAAATTTGATCAAACCGCATGCGCGGTTTGGTTTGCGGTTTGAGGAAAAAACCGCAACACCCACATCGCGCTCACCCCTACATAAACTAGCAAAAAGGGATCTCTATATGCTATAATAGCATCCATTTGTAATTTTACTACATTTTTTTAAGGTTAATTTATGTAAAAAATTAAAACCTCATTAATAAAAAATTTGATTTTACTTTCATCTTCTATCTTGAATTTTTTCATTGCCACTATACTTTCAGCTGCATTATAGTGATAAGTTACTTCCTCGAGCTCCTTTGAAGTAAACAATTTAGTTGTCTTCGCGTATCTTAACTAGAAGATACTTGTTGCGGGAAAAAATGAGGTAATTACACTTTACACCCCTTAACTTTGACGAAAAAATAAACGTGTACCAGAAATTTGGGAAAAATATATTGCCCCCCTTAATTTATATTTTGGCATTCATTATACACGCCTTTTCATAATTTTATTGAATTGAACAGGGGTAAAATCGGAAGTTCAGCAAAAAATTAAGTAAATTAAATATTACATCTTTTAAATAAATATTAAAAATTAAATATTGATACAAAATTATAAATTTCAAATTTTCAAATAAATACTAGTAATTTCAATTTTGATTTTCATTTTATAGTATTAATGTAAATATTTTATAATTATATTACAAACAATTTTAATAATTAATTTTGATTATATACTTAAATTTAATTGTGATAGAGTTGTAAAATTTTGAAATTAATATTATAAAAATGAAAATCAAAATTGAAATTAATAACATTATTTGAAAATTCAAAATTTATTATTTTATAGTTGGTGTAAACAAAAATTCAATTTTTAATAGTATTTGAAATAGATAAAATTTATTTTGATAAAGTATATTACTGAATTTTCGATTTTGCCCCTGCCCAATTTAACAAAATTCTGAAAAAAATGTATAATAAATGCCCAAATTGAAGTATAGAGGTACAAACTTATTTTACGAAAATTATACTACAAATTTGATTTTGAAACAAAGTAAGAGGGTACAAAATATATTTAACCTAGGACTAGTTGGACTTTGTACCTCTTAACGAAAAACATGTAAATTAACAAACATGTTTGAAGTGATGCAATATGTTGTTCATAATTACTCAAGAATTTTGGACAACTGCTTTTATAAAATACATTTAAATTAACAAACACCTTAATTTACCTTGTTACACTGCATAGTTATCCTAATAACTGATAAAAAATTACGAACAAAATATAGGCTCTGTTTAGAAATGCGGTTGAAAACTGTTATGCTGTGAAAAAAATGCTGGTGTAAAAAGTGCTGTCAGAAAAATTAGATGATTGTTTGGTATTTTTTTAATTTATGTATATTTTGAGATATAATATATAAAGATAATATTTTTGAAAATGTTTGATAGTAAAACTGATAGATAGTTCTTGCAAAAATTGAAAATAGTTTATTGTTAGGTCACACACACACTGTAGAGGGGGTGAATACAGTGAATAGTACACTCAAATTGAACTTTAAGAACTTAAGTAACAGAAAACAAACTTTATTGAAACAATAAACTCTGTTACAGTATGGAACTGTTACCTCTCAGTGATGAACAAATATCACGAGAGCTGCTAGGGTTACAATGAATAATCTTTTCTAATAATGATAACACTTATAGTGTAAACCCTATGTCTGTGTTTATATACTACACAGTTACAAGATAATCGCTAATTGATATGGAATATAATTCTGCTTCCTAAAATATATCAATCAGATATCTTTTCTTCCAAGTATTCCATTCTTCACGGAATTCCTTCTTCATGCATATCTCTTCTTATGTTTATCTCAATCTTCTTTCCTTTAATCAGCTACTGTCCTTATCTGGTTGTCCTTCAGCACTTAAGTTCTGATATCTATCTTCTGATGATTATCTCCTGATAATATAAGTACTGATATCCTTAAGTCCTGAATTCCAGTATAAGTACTGATCAACAGTTAAGTACTGATTTATCCTGTTCACATAAGATCTGAAAGCTAAACATAAAACATATTAGCCATGACATTATCAAATATATCTAACAATCTCCCCCAACTTGTAAATTAACAAAATATACAAGTTTAACAGATATTTGATAATGTCAAAAACATTAAGTACAAATGCATGAGAAATAGACTAGATAACTACAACTTACAGTCCTTAAAGTTTTTACCAATTTCAACTTCTGATAACAACTTCAATCTGTATAAATATCAGAATTTAAGCAGTTGTAGATCTTCGACTTGGCTTCTTCATTTTCTGATCTCTCTGATGTCAGAAGTTGTTCTGAGATAGTTCTTCAACAAACATTTCTCAGCATATCTTAGTTCATCAATCATTCTCCTTTTAACACCTTTAAGCTCTGCAGTATCTTCACCAATTTGAAAGATTGCAGCTCTGAGATCATTAATCTTTGCTTTTCTTAACTCCTGATCTAGTCTTATGACATAAGCTTTTTCTGACTCAAGATTGAATTCAAGTCCCTTAATACCAAGATACGTTCTGATCTGTGCAGTATTAGGCTTCATATCAACAATATCACCATTGTGATCTCTGTACTTTGGAACATATCTGCTGTCAGACTTAACAGAATAAAGCCTTTTCTGTCTCTGAATCTGTTCTTTTAAGTAGTTTGCAGCAGTCTCTGTTATTCTGTCATCCACTTGAAGTAAGAAAAGTACATGCTCCAATTCTTCAAAATACTTCAAAGGAATGGTATTTTGTCTTATATGATAAACCCTACCATCTGTCATGCAATACAACATGATGTATTCTTTCAAGTAGGTATGGTAAACCATCTGTACAGATTCCAGTTGATTCAATCTCTCAGGAGTTGCTCCAATACCTGGTTCACTCAAGGAAGTTGGATCATTGGTAGTGTTGTGTACTCTTCTTTCATCAGCACTTCCCAATCCAGTTTTATCTCTAGCTTCCTTTCCAGTAACTACTCTTGCTTCAAAACCACTTGCAGTAGTCTTCAAAGATTGAGTCTGTTTTGCTTTAGTGAATCCTGGTAGGAGTGTCTTTGATCTATTTTCTGATATCAAGTTAACTTGAGCACTGTCAGAGGTTACTTGCTTCTTCTGAATATCAGAACTTACAATTTCTTGACTCTGAACAACTTGAGCCATGTCAGAGGTTGTTTTAAGAACTTTTCTTGTAGTCAGAGCAATATCATCTTTTCCATCAGTAATTTCTTCTTCCTCAGGAGGTACATAAGGCTTGATAGGTTCACCAACATTTTCTTTACCCTTGGATCTTGGATCTATCTGTGGTTGTGATCTAGCCAAAGTTGCTTCAGTATGTGTCCTTTCTTTGATCACAATGCCTTTAGGTTTTGGAAGTAACTTTTTACCAGAAGCTTCAGATTTAGATGTGACTTTCTCTGATTTAAGTCTGGCTTCTTCTTCCTTTAAACTTTCCAAGTCCATCCCTGGATTTTCTTGAAGAAATAACTGTCTTGACATTTCCTCATCAAGATCTAGAAGTTTATCAGAACTTATCCTTTTACCAGCAGCAGAACTTATTCTTTTCCCAGTATCAGAACTTGTTTTGTGACTAGCTTGTCTTGATGTAAACCTTCTACCTTGACTATGACCACTACCCATTCCAGAGGTTCCTTGGTCATCTTTTCCATCATCCTTTCCTTGCAGTGTCTTGTTGGTTGTGCATTTGGACTTAATTACCTTCTCCCCCTTTTTGGCATCAGCAGGTAATAAAATAGAGAGAAGTAGTTCCACTGAGGTCTGGATGTCAGTAAGTTGCGATTGCTGAGAAGCTTGATTTGTCAGAATTTGATCAATCTGAGCTTGTTGTTTCTCTTGAGTTTTCTCAATATAAGCAACCCTGTCAATGGTAGGTTGGAAGAACTTTTTCTTATCAATTTTCCAAACTTGTTCCTGTTTGATAAAGTTCTCCTGAATCTTGTGTAGCTCGGCATGAGTATTGGAATGAAGACCTTGTAGATGTTTAGTACTCAATGCAGTGACTCTAAGCTGGGTTTTAAAATCATCAGAATTTAACATTTCATCAGCTTTAGTCAGGTGCTTAGCAAGATGTAAAGCATTTGGAACACATGAAACTGAGTTCCATTCCTTAGTCCACTCCTGACCTGCAGGAGTTTCACTCCAAGGCACTGGTGCATCCCTGATAACAAACTCCTTTACCAGTTCAGACTTAGGAAGAGTCAGTGGAGGAGTATGTCCTGAAGGACCTGCTTCATCAGCATCTGCAGTTGTAGCAGCTTCACCAGTATCTCCAGCATTTGCAGGATCAGAACTTAAAGAATCAGTATCTTCTGATAAGACAACAGTGTGAGTAGCAATGGAGGCTTCAGCATCCTCTAATTGCTGATCTGAGACTAAGTTCTGATCAACAGCCATATCCTGATGCTCACCTAAAATCTGATCATCAACATCTTGATGCAGAGAAGGTGTTGTTGATAACTCTGGAGTTTGAACAGCATCAGTAACAGGTGTTGTGGAAGGATTATTTGCTGTTGGAGCTTCTAAGAAAAGAATTGCAGGCACAACCAAGTTCTGAATATCAATTTCAGCACTTGTGCCTGGATCAACAAGAGACACAGATGGGGAGTTAGCCTTGTCAGATATAGCTTCCTGAGATGGAGTGGATGGAGAAGAAGTGACTGGAGCAAATTCCTTGCCTTGTGAGATCAGAGATTCCTGATCCCCTTCCTTAGCTGCTTCCTCCTCATCATCTGAAACTGGCCTTTGTGCCCTCTGTTTCTTGTACTTCCTTGTTGATTTGGATTCCTTGGGAGTTTCAGGAATTATCATACATCTAAGCCTCTTGAGAAGCCTAGAACCCCCAATTTCAGAATCCTTCTGAGAAGTTGCTTTCTCAGCTTCAATCACCACAGGTTCTGAAGAAGGAATCTGTTCCTCAGAATCTGATTCATCTCTCAAAGTAAATCTCCTCCTCTTTTGAGGTGTTTGAGGAACAGTTTTTGTTCTCTTTGCCTTAGAGGATGGAGACTTCACAGTAGGTGCTGAAGAAGAAGGTTGAGCAGTCTGTGAAGTGGAGAGATAGGATTTGAGATAAGTTCTGAGGGTAGGTTGAGTAGAATGAGAGGTAGGTACTGAGGTTGATGGATACCAGAACTTAGACCTATACCAGAACTTAACAGTCATCAGAACATAATTTCTTAACTCGAAAAAGGAATGCCCATCTTAGTAAATACTCATACAAGTTCTGAGTTATGGACGTCAGAACTTAATCATCAGAACGTGTAACTGAGAACTTGTCCTCAGAATTTGTGCAATAATGACACAATGACTGTTTATCTAAAATAACATAGACCACCACAGAAATTTTCATCATTCAGATGGAGTGATTAGTGTGTGCATTAAGCTAAAAACAGACAAAGAGTAAAGTCTGATTCACTTCAGTACATCTTAGAAATAAGGCATAACTAAAATTTTGCTAAAGATCTGTCATTTTCCTGAAATCTACTGAAGAATGAGTTTATGCTTGAGTCCACCTCAACTGTGTTGTGCTAATTTTATGCATCTTTTGAAATTCTATTTTACAGTGGCTTCTCAGTGTAAGTGAGTCACGACTGTTTATCAGAATTTATGCTATTTTCAGAGTATTTCTCCAGTAATCATAGAGTGTGAAAAGTCACCAAGAAAATATTTTGCTTTTCTGATGCATATTTACTTAATACCAGCAATGCACTTGGGTCGTCCCTTCCACATTTTTACTCTAGATCTCAAAGGAGTACCTGATTTTAATCTTTGATCTTTTTGCTTTTTCTTTTGATAAGAGAGGTCTATCAGCACTTAGTACATTCAGCAGTTTTACTAGTATCAGAACTTAACAGATGAGTAGCATTATTCTAATTTGTGACTTAGTAATAAGATATACAAAGTGAACTTAACTAAGCTCAGTTATCAGAATTTGCTAGTGTCATAAGATTTCCACTGAAATAATTACTTCTTCCATGGAATCATTTGTTTATTGAAGACTACTAGGTCAGTATCTAGCACAGTTATCCTCATAGGATAGAATAGGTACTAGAACAGACATATCACTTATCAGAGTTTAGAAACATATATCAGACAACAGTCAGTACTTAAAGACATTTATCAATTAAGCACAGAATACACAATGAGATTAATTCTGTAAATACTGAGCATAAAGTCTGATAACACAGAACAAGTCTAAGCAGATTTAGAGAAAGAACCTGAAACCATTCCAAGTTCATTTACCAATCTTGTAAAAGTAGCTTCACATAATGGTTTTGTGAAGATATCTGCCAACTGTTGATCTGTGGGAACAAAATGCAATTCCACTGTACCTTCATCCACATGTTCCCTGATGAAGTGGTACCTGATGCTGATGTGCTTTGTCATTGAGTGTTGAACTGGATTACCTGTCATAGCAATAGCACTTTGATTATCACAGTAAATAGGGATTTTGAAATATGTTAACCCATAATCCAGTAACTGATTCTTCATCCAAATAATCTGTGCACAACAGCTTCCTGCAGCAATATACTCTGCTTCTGCAGTTGATGTAGAAATTGACTTTTGTTTCTTGTTGTACCAAGAAACCAATCTGCCTCCAAGAAATTGGCAGCTTCCACTTGTGCTTTTCCTGTCAATTTTGCAACCTGCAAAATCTGCATCTGAGTAACCTATTAGTTTAAAATCTGATTCTCTAGGATACCATAATCCCAGAGCAGCTGTCCCTTAAGATACTTAAAGATTCTTTTTACAGCTGTTAAGTGAGGTTCTCTTGGATCTGCTTGAAATCTTGCACAAAGACAGGTAGCATACATGATATCAGGTCTACTAGCAGTTAGATAGAGTAGAGAACCAATCATACCTCTGTAGTCAGTAATATCTACTGATTTACCGGTATCCTTATCCAGTTTTGTTGCAGTGGCCATTGGAGTGGATTCACTTGAACAATCTTGCATTCCAAATTTCTTTAACAAGATTCTGGTGTACTTGGTTTGACAAATAAAAGTGCCTTCCTCATTCTGCTTGACTTGAAGGCCCAGAAAATAGCTAAGTTCCCCCATCATACTCATCTGATATCTTGACTGCATTAGTTTGGCAAACTTCTTGCAAAGTTTGTCATTTGTAGATCCAAAAATGATATCATCAACATAAATCTGGACCAGAAGTAAGTCCTTTCCATGGTTGAGGTAGAACAGTGTTTTGTCTATTGTCCCTCTGTTGAATCCACTTTCCAGAAAAAACTGAGCTAAAGTCTCATACCATGCTCTAGGAGCTTGCTTAAGTCCATAAACTGCTTTGTCAAGTCTGTAGACATAGTCTGGATGTTTGGTATCTAAAAAACCTGGAGGTTGTTCAACATATACCTCTTCCTCCAATTCTCCATTGAGAAAAGCACTTTTCACATCCATTTGAAAGACAGTAAACTTTTTGTGAGCAGCATAAGCCAAAAATATCCTTATGTCTTCTAACCTAGCAACTGGTGCAAATGTTTCATCATAATCAATTTCCTCCTGTTGAGAATATCCTTTTGCAACCAGCCTTGCCTTATTCCTTGTAATTATGCCATCACTGTCAGTTTTGTTTCTGAATACCCACGTTGTACCAACAACAGATCTATTCTTTGGTCTTGGTACTAGGGTCCAGACTTTGTTTCTTTCAAATTCATTCAACTCTTCCTGCATTGCTTGCACCCAATCAGCATCTTGAAGAGCTTCTTCCACTTTCTTTGGCTCAGTCTGAGAGAGAAAAGAATTATAAAGACACTCATTTGAAGTACCTGTTCTAGTTCTGACACCTGCATCAAGATTTCCAATTATCAAATCAGGTGTATGTGATTTTGTCCACTTCCTTGCAGATGGAAGGTTTTCTCTAGAACTGGATGCTCCCCCATGATCCATGCTATCTTCATTTTCATTTTCTGATGCTCCCCCTGAAACTATGCTCTCTGAGTTGGATTCTTCAGTATTTAGATTTTCAGCACTATCAGAACTTGGCTTATCAGAACTTGACGAATCAGAACTTGAAGAGCCACATGCATGTTCGGATGTTTCTTGAGATGTGGTAGGATCTTGAGTATGCTCCCCCTGCATAGGTGCATCTTTCTTTAACGTAGTCACCACAGTTTCAATAACATCAGAGTTTAATCCATCAGAGTTTGCAGTATCAGGACTTAGATTGTCAGGATTTTCAGTATCAGAATATGAGTCTTCATTTTCAAATCTCAGCTGATCATGGTCAACGAAATCTTTAAGACCAGTGATCTTCTTGTCATCAAAAGAGACATTGATAGATTCCATGACCATTTTTGTTCTCAAATTATAGACTCTGAAGGCTTTTGTGGAAAGTGGATATCCAACAAAGATTCCTTCATCAGCTTTTAGATCAAACTTTGATAGCTGTTCAGGATGAGTCTTGAGAACAAAACACTTGCATCCAAATACATAAAAATATTTCAGATTTGGCTTCTTTTTCTTCACCATCTCATATGGTGTTTTTCCATGCTTGTTAATGAGTGTTGCATTTTGAGTAAAATAAGCAGTCTGCACAGCTTCAGCCCAGAAATAGGTTGGAAGCTTTGCTTCTTCAAGCATTGTACGTGCAGCTTCAATGAGAGTTCTATTCTTCCTTTCAACAACTCCATTTTGCTGTGGAGTTCCAGGAGCAGAAAATTTCTGCTTTATTCCATGGCTTTTGCAGAACTCTTCCATTATCAAATTCTTGAACTCAGTGCCATTATCACTCCTTAAAATTTTTACAGAATCTTTGACCATTTTATCCAGCTGTTTGACATGATCAATCAAGATAGATGCAGTTTCACTTTTTGTGTGCAAGAAATACACCCATGTGTATCTGGTGAACTCATCCACTATGCCCAACGCATACTTCTTCTTTGCAATAGACATGACATTTACTGGACCAAATAAATCAACATGTATAAGATGATAAGGCTCAAGAATTGATGAATCAGTCTTGCTCTTGAATGAAGATTTTCTTTGTTTGGCTTTCTGACATGAATCACAAAGACCATCAGGAGCAAATACTGTGTTTGGCAATCCTCTCACAAGATCTTTCTTGACCAGTTCATTTATATTGTTGAAATTTAAATGAGAGAGTTTCTTATGCCAATTCCAGCTTTCTTCAATTGATGCTCTACTTAACAGACAAATTGCAGAGCCATCAGTACTTGTTGAAAGCTTAGCTTCATAAATGTTACCACATCTGTATCCTCTCAGAACAACTTTGCCTTTAGATTTACTCACAACTTCACAGTGTTCTTCAAAGAAATCAACATGATAACCTCTGTCACAGATTTGACTTATACTCAGTAGGTTGTGTTTAAGTCCTGAGACCAGAGCTACTTGTTTAATTATGACATTTCCAAGATTGATATTGTCATATCCCAATGTTTTTCCAATGTTGCCATCTCCATAAGAAACACTTGGGCCAGCTTTCTCCACAAAGTCTGATAGCAGGGCCTTATTTCCAGTCATATGTCCTGAACATCCACTGTCCAGAACTAGAATATTTTTCCTGTTGCCCTGCAATCACAAAGACCACTAATTATTAGTTTTAAGGACCCAGACTTGCTTGGATCCTTTGGCCTTATTAAGTTTGTTAACATTTGCAGCGGATTTAGCATCAGAGTTTATGTTAACATTTTTCTTATCAGAATTTACATTATAAGACTTTGAATCAGAATTTACACTAGAAGGAACAATGGAAACTTTCTTCAAAGAAGGTTTTATTTGATAATAATCATAGTACAAACTATGATATTCCTTACAAGTATAAATGGAATGCCATAAACTACCACAATGAAAACAAGGATTTTGTGGTTTGTATCTAACAGACTGACTCTTAACTCCTGATTTTGAAGGTATGGAGTTAATATTCTTATTTTTCCTGCAAAAAGAAGCCAGATGGTTAGAACTTCCACAGTTATGACATGTTTTCCTAGGAGCATCAGGAACAGGTTTATAATCATTGCTTTTATTCACACCTTCCTTTCCATTCCTATTTTTCCTAGGTGATTTTACCTTGTTTGCATTCTTGACATCTTTCAGCTTATGCTTAAGCTGCTTCTTTGTCATTAAGATTATGTTTACTTCAGCTGTCTTTTCCTGTTTTAGTTTGTCAGAAGTTAATTCCTCTTTAACTTCTGATTTCTCATTATCAGAATTTACAGTTATAAACTTAACAGGTTTTAACTTTGGCTTTTGCTTATCAACAGGCTTAATTTCTTCAGTTCCTTTATTATTCTTATTCTCTCCATAACCTAAGCCCTCTTTCCAATTTTCACTACTTAGCAAATTTTGAGTTGTTCTGCCGGAGTTAGTCCAAGTCCTGATTATCTCTCTTTCCTTTTCTAACTCAGTTTTTAGAGATTCATTCATTTTTAGCACTTCATCCCTTACATAAAAAGCATCATCTCTATCCTTCTGAGTTTGATGGAACATGACTAACTCTTTTTCTAAAAAATCATTCCTTTTCTTAAATGCAAGATTTTCAGAAGTTAATCTTTCACATGTTAAAGTTTGGTCTCTATAGCTGACAAACATGGTTTTAAGATATCTTCTCAACTCATTAATATCATCAGTATGAAAAGCATAAGTAGTCTGAGGTACCTTTGTTTCAGCAGCTTCAGAACTGCTCTCAGCACTTTCTTTATCAGCATTTGCCATCAATGCATAGTTCTCCTCACTTTCAGAGTCTGAAGTGTCTGTCCAGCTTTTCTGCTTTGTGACAAGAGCCTTGCCTCTGTCACCCTTTACCTTCTTGCAGTCAGGAGATATGTGGCCTTTCTCACCACAATTATAGCATTTAACATTGGTGTAATCTCCTCTGTCAGACTTTCCTCCTCTGCCTTCAGATCTTCTGAAATTCTTCTTATCAGAACTTATGCTTTTTCTGGAAAACTTCTTTCCCTTCCTGAACTTCCTGTATGCAATCTTGGTGATTCCTTTCACCATAAGAGCACACAGCTTCATCATCTCCTCATCAGCATCGGTCTCAGGCAAGCTTTCAGAATCTGAGTCATCATCACTCTCAGAACTTGATGACTCAGTATCAGACTTTATGAAAAGAGCTTTACCCTTGTCTTTCTTTGAGGAAGCTGCTTTGAGGAATTCTTCTTCAGCCTTAAGAGCAACTGTCCTTGACTTTTCTCCTTTCCTCTTGCTTCTTTGTTCCATCTCTAGCTCATGAGTCTTGAGCATTCCATAGATTTCGTCAAGAGTTGTTTCATCAAGATTGTAGTTGTCTCTTATTGTCGTTGCCTTCAAATCCCAGCATTCAGGAAGAGCTAACAGGAACTTAAGGTTTGAATCTTCAAGATCATACTCTTTATCAACCAATGACAAATCATTCAAAAGTTTGACAAATCTACCATATAAATCATTCAATGACTCATTAGTCTTTGAGTCAAAGTGTTCATACTCTTGAGTGAGTATTGTCTTCATGTTCTTCTTAATTGTGTCAGTTCCCTGACACCTTATTTCCAGAGCATCCCATATCTCCTTAGCAGTCTTGCAGTTGATTACCCTGTTTGACATTACATTATCAATGGCACTATGCAGTAAGTGTCGTACCTTAGCATCCTTAGCAATTGATGCTATGTCCTCAGCAGTATAATCACTCTTCTCCTTTGGTACGGTCATTGCTGCTTCACCTACAACTGTAACAGCGAGTTTGGTTGGTTTGTGAGGACCTTCCTTGATTCTATCCAGGTATTCTGGATCTGTTGCTTCCAGGAACATGGTCATCCTTACCTTCCATATGGGATATTCAGATGGTCTCAGTATGGGGACTCTGATGGTCTCATACCGACTCTGATTTGTGTCTTTGGTGGTTCCTCAGTTGTGGTAGGCTTAGTTGGAGTTTCTGTGTCCGACATGATTGTGTTTGGATCTTTAACTGTATGTAAGTTAACAGATAGGCTCTGATACCAATTGTTAGGTCACACACACACTGTAGAGTGGGTGAATACAGTGAATAGTACACTCAAATCAAACTTTAAGAACTTAAGTAACAGAAAACAAACTTTATTGAAATAATAAACTCTGTTACAGTATGGAACTGTTACCTCTCAGTGATGAACAAATATCACGAGAGCTGCTAGGATTACAATTAATAATCTTTTCTAATAATGATAACACTTATAGTGTAAACCCTATGTCTGTGTTTATATACTACACAGTTACAAGATAATCGCTAATTGATATGGAATATAATTCTGCTTCCTAAAATATATCAATCAGATATCTTTTCTTCCAAGTATTCCATTCTTCACGGAATTCCTTCTTCATGCATATCTCTTCTTATGTTTATCTCAATCTTCTTTCCTTTAATCAGCTACTGTCCTTATCTGGTTGTCCTTCAGCACTTAAGTTCTGATATCTATCTTCTGATGATTATCTCCTGATAATATAAGTACTGATATCCTTAAGTCCTGACTTCTAGTATAAGTACTGATCAACAGTTAAGTACTGATTTATCCTGTTCACATAAGATCTGAAAGCTAAACATAAAACATATTAGCCATGACATTATCAAATATATCTAACATTTTTCCAAAAACATGAAAGAATATATTTTTGTTAACATCAGATTTTGGCCGGATAATAGTTTTTAGAATTTACCAAAATTTTTCCGGATAACAATTTTTAAAATTTATTAAACACGTTTTGACGGTTTTGAAAAAACCGCTGTAACTTTGTACAGCAAAAACAATAAACGGCCCATAATTTCAAGTTTGAATTTTTTTTTTTTGAGAAAAAACACTTATAAAATTTAAAAAGAATCAGAATCTAGTACATGATGAATAAACTGAGGTGGATGAACAATCCATTCTCTCAGGTCAGACAAAGAATGTATGGCTAACAAGTGTGCCACACTATTCGCAGACCTACATACAAAAGAGATTAGCACATGATCAAAGTGCTTACATAACTCGACACAATCAGACACAATGGTGTGAAAATAACTCGCTCCCTGCTGGCCATTACAAGCATCAACAAGTTGCTTCGAATCTGATTCAAAAACACACCAATCCAACCCTACTTCCTTAGCCCAGGACAAAGCTTCCTTCAAGCCAATAGCCTCAGCCTCCCTAGCCTTCCACCGTCCAGAAACTCGGCCACATCTCGCCCGAAGAAAATGACCTTCCTTATCTCTAATAACCCCTCCTATACCCACAAAACCATCAGAAGAAGTAGCAGCATCTATATTTATCTTCTTCCACCCTGCAGGTGGTTTACTCCACGTCTGAGCATCCACAGCAATTTGATGAACATTCCTTCTCTCTATCACCCGTGCTTTCCTCCAATCAGTAAGTAAATTTAACGCTGCAGCCTTTACTCCAAACGCAGAACCGTTTGCTCGGTCCCAGACCCAATTATTCCTCCGGTTCCAAAGGCTCCAACAAATCATTCCAACCATAGCACTCTGATCTTTCGTAACTGTATGAAACACCCGAACCAGTACCTCAAAACAAGTCTCGTTCTGCAATCTTTCCACTTGTCTCTGTAATCCAGTCATTGCCCACACTGTTTTTGCAAAACCACAGTCAAATAAAACATGTGCATCAGTTTCACACTCACTTTGACACCACGGGCACCTAATATCAACACTAACATGTTTTAACGCCAAAGCAACAAGAGTTGGTAAACAACCATTGCATACACGCCATAACAGATTAGCAACCTTTCCTGGGATTTTTAAGGACCACAACTTCTTCCAGAAATCACTAAACGACGTATCATACCTTCCCTGAAGCTGCTTATACACACTCTTAACCGTGAACATACCCCTATCCTCCAATAACCAAAACCAAGAATCCCTCTCCCGTTTAAGTGGAATCGGAATTTGCTGAATTAACTCGCGATCTCGACTGTTAAAGATATCATTTAAAATATCATCATCCCATCCACCTTTATCTACATCAAACAAACTATGAACCTCAATATTCTGTAACTCTGGTGCAATAGTCATAGTTAAATATCCATTATCTACCAAAGGGAGCCAAGGTACTTCCCAAACCTTTGTACTCAAACCATCACTAATACGTCTACGACACCCAGATCTAATCGCATCTTGCGCTGATAAAATACTCCGCCACATATAGCTGGGATTTGCCCCTAACTTTGCATTTAAAAAATCAGTCTTGGGAAAATATTTAGCTTTGATAATCTTAGACACTAACGGGTTCACCTCGTTTAAAATCCGTCAGCCTTGTTTTGCTAACATAGCTGTATTAAACTTCCCCAAACTCTTCACTCCCAAACCTCCACCAAATTTCGAGACACTCAATTTATCCCAGGCCATCCACCTTATCCCTCTACCATTCGTCCCCTTCCCCCACCAGAACCCATTTATTTTCTTTTCAATAGCATCACACACACTCAATGGAATAAAAAACAAGCTCATCCAAAAATTTGGTATAGCCTGAGCAGCAGTTTTAAGAAGAACAAGTTTCCCCCCCTTAGACAAAGACCCATTACTCCACCCTTGCAACTTCTGCCCCACCCTATCAATTAAGAAACCAAATACCTCGTTTTTATTCTTCCCCACCACCATTGGCATACCCAAATACCTTCCAGGATTTCTGACTTCGTTAACTTCAAGCCTCGTACACACTCTTGCTCTAACTGCCTCCGATGTATTAGGACTAAAAGTGATACTCGACTTATTAAAATTGATAGCTTGCCCAGAAATTGATTCATACCTTTTCAAAATCCTCTTCATAGTAGTTGCTTCCGTCTCTGAAGCACGAAAAAATAAGTAACAATCATCCGCGAACAATAAGTGCGAAATAGCCGGTGCCCCCTAGCAATAGCACACCCATGAATCAAACCAACATCCTCATGTCTTCGAATTATCGCACTCAGACCTTCAGCACATAAAATATATAAATAAGGGGATATAGGATCCCCTTGTCGGAGTCCCCGCTGCGGAAAAATCTCACCAAAAACCTCGCCATTATGAAGAAAACTATAGGATACACTCCGGACACACATCATAATTCTACTAATCCATCTGTCCTGAAAACCAAATTTCTTCAGCATATTTTCAATAAAACTCCACTCGAGCCTATCATAGGCCTTAGACACATCAATTTTTAAACCTGCAACACCAACCTTCCCCTGCGTCTTCCTTCGAATAAAGTGATTTATCTCATACGCTATTAAGGCATTATCTGTTAACAAACGGCCCTCTACAAATGCACTTTGTTTATCCGAAATAATTGAATTCAGACAAGGCTTCAAACGATTAGTCAAAACCTTTGATAAGATTCTCATAATCACGTTACACAGTGAGATAGGCCTTAACTCCGTCATCTGTTGTGGGTTCTTCACTTTCGGAATCAAACAAACAAGCGTATTATTTACTCCTTGAGGTAACTCTCCAGATAAAAGAAATGATCGACAAAACTGAACTACATCAGTTCCCACAATAGACCAATAAGTCTGAAAAAATGTCGGATTAAGCCCATTCGGGCCAGGCGATTTATCCGGATACATAGCAAACACCGTAGCCTTAACCTCCTCTGCACTAACTGGCTCTAACAACACCTGATTTTGTGCTTCAGAAATGGTCAATACAGATTCCCCAGCTACCAGACCTCCATTTGTTGTCGAAGACTGAAATAACGTAGAAAAGTAATCCATAATTATTTCTTGAATATCTACCTCCTCCTCCTTCCAGACCCCATACTTATCCTTTAGACCTTTAATACAATTATTTTTCCTTCTATTCGACGCATACCGATGAAAAAACCTCGAATTCTGATCACCTTCTGCAAGTCAAAATTGCTTAGCCCTTTGTTTCCAATAAACTTCTTGTCTTTCTAAGAGACCCAAATACTCCCAACGAGCTGCATTATACTGGCTAACACCATAAGCATCTCGTCTAGCCCGTAAAATTCTCATCTGATTCCTATACTTCACCAAATTATCTCGCATCTCCTTCACTAAACCACCCCCCCACTCCTCAAGCTTAATGCAACACCGAACCATTTTATCCAGAATACTTCCACTCCCACCATTCATCCAGCACTCATTAATTAGACCATAACACTCTTTCTCCCTAATCCACATATTCTCAAACTTGAACTGCATCTGCTTTTTCATATACACCTTCCTATTTAAACTTAGAAAAATAGGGATATGGTCCGACATTGATACTTCCCCCACCTTAACCACAGCATCTGGAAACAATTCTTTCCAACCTTGATTTGCTAGTCCTCTATCTAACCTCTCTTGCACCCAATCTTCTGTTCCTCTAAACTTCTCCCAAGTAAATTCCTCACCTTCAAAACCCAAATCCATTAAACCACATTCAAAAATCGTTTCCGAAAAACCCTGCATCAAACTCCTTGGATGAACATGCCCTCCCCTCTTTTCATTTGCAGCCACCATATCATTAAAGTCCCCAATAAGGCACCAGGGAATTGACGATCTCTCAGCCAGACTTCGAATCATATTCCACGCCTCCCTTCTCCTGCTTCTCTCCGGATAGCCATAAACCCCTGTATAACGCCATCTCCCAACCTGAGCATGATTAACTTCAAAATCAATGTAATTACTGCAACTATCCATTACTTGAACTCCTCCATCAGTTTTCCAGAATAATGCAAGACCACCACCATGACCTTGAACGTCCACAGCATGGTACCTAGCAAAACCAATTATTTTGCAGACCTCTTCGATCTTTTTTATTTTACCTAAAGTTTCAAGGAAAATAATACAAGGCCTATATTGATACACGATTTCTTTAAGAAACCTAACTGCTCGTGGCTTGGCCAGCCCACGACAGTTCCATGCTAAAAGACTCATAATGTTGGGCGGGTCTGGGGCCCAGATCCCGCCATATGCAAGTTTTTTGGCCCAGTCACATTATCTGGCCCAACAATATTTATATTATCCTGTCCAAGATTTTCTCCCTCTGTTCCTACTTCCATTCGCCTTCTTTTCAGGTCAATCACAATCTTCTCTTTCAATTTAAATTCCCTCCATCTATATCCCCCCCTTGATCATGCCCCTTATGTAGTTCATTCAAATCCCCCTTATCCCGCGTAACAACTCTAACTGTCTCCTGAAAATCCGGAACTTCACGAAGAACACCATCAACCTCCATGAATTTCTCTTCCTCTGACTTACCACCGTGTGCGGCATTTGATGACCCAGAAAATGTACTATTATTCGTTGACCACCTTGTATCACCCTCATTCGTATTACGCAGCCACCGCGCACCAGGACCACTTTTATTATTACGGTTTGGAGCCCGGAGCCAAGCACCATAAGCACGTTCTACTACCTTCTCCGGATTTGCATATACAACATTACACTCCCTTTCCGAATGGCCTAAAATGCCACAAACAAAACAGAACGAACCCAACCTCTCGTATTTGAAATTAATCCAATTCCAGCTATTTCCATCTCTTTTCAATTTCATCCTCCTCTTGAGAGGTTTATCAACATTCATAGCCACCCTGATTCTCACATACTCCTTTCATGAACCATGAAAATTAGCAGAGTCAGACTTAACATAACGACCAATCGAATTGCCTATACTCTTTAGCACATTCTCAAATATGAAGCCGCTTGGAATATTATACACTTGAATCCACATATTTGTCTCCTTCAATTGTACTGTATGAGGATCTTCATTCCCAGACAACTGATGACAAACCAACGTACTCTGCTCAAAGGACCACGGCCCCCCCTCCAGGACCCTTTGTAAATCCAACACATGGTAGAAAACAAAAGAATAACGAAAACCTCCCAGATCATGCACTTCCATTCCTTCTTTTGGCCTCCATAACGAAGCCATCATGTTCTGCATCGCATTAAAATTGACAATTTTCTCTGTAAGGAACCTCCCAATCAATATAAACTTTTGTGCCTCTACTACCCCCTCTTCCCCACCAATATCCACCCCTCCTTCATCTTCATCCTCCAATGTTATTCTCGAATACATTTCCTCCAATGATTGATTTTTCCGCTCCATAATTTGTACCAATAAAACACACAGAAAGAAAACACTGTCAATAGGACAGACAAACTCCTGTAAAAAAGACAGACTTTTCCATGTTCAAGTTTGAATTTAAAATAATCCCGAACCTCAGATACCATAATATCTAATGAGGCAACCTCGAGCTCATTTTCCACAGTTTGTACATTGATATTGCGAAAACTAGAGCAAAATAAGAAAAAATCTATTGAACAACTCGAACTCGACTTAAGTTCGATTTAATTCGAAAAACTTGTGAATAACTTGATCCCGGTTCAGTTGTTAACAAACCCGAATTCGAATAACAAAATCTGATCGATAAATTTATCGAATTTCAACTTGTTAAAAAGAAACTCCAACTCAAACTCAAAAATTCTCGACTCGATTTGGGGCTTAATAATTTATACTTCGTCTATGATTTTCAAAATCATAATTATTTTGTAGGTTAAATTTGGATGGGCCCCGCTCTGTTTAGTGCAATCCCTGTCACCATCTTTCCCAGTCTCAGATGATCTGATCACAACACTTCTCAGTTTGTCTCACACCTACACACACATATTCACATTTCTAATGTTTATGTAACAGCAAAACAAATGGTTGAAATAGGGAAGACAATTTTAAATAAAGGCTGGTTAGCTGCACGGTCAACGGAGGTTGACCTCACCGGAGTTGCTCTGACCACCACTCATCCTCCATCATTCTCACCAATTTCACCTCCATGGATGGAAGCCTATGTTCCCGGAACGTAATCACTTCTTTCGATATCGTTTTCGACTATTTTATTCACTTAATTTCCCTTTTTTGCTTCTTAATTATGTTTAGTAATGTGTGGATCATGTAATTTTGGATAGTATTTGAGTCTACTAGAAAGCTAATTGATACTAGTCCTTTTTAAGTTAGCTTTAGTCTGTTAAAACTTTTCTGTTATTGATCAGCATTTTGTTATTAAGTAGTGTAATTAGAATCTCGAAAAGCTGAATAGGTTAGAGTTTGATTTTTTAAGCTTTTGTAACTGGGACTTTTATCGGGATAGTTTAAGATGACCAAGAGATATGTCCTCCTTTTCACGGGAATGATCAGGAAATGTATTTGTATTTATCCAAAGAGGAACACATTTTATTATTTATTTATTACGATATTCTAAACATAAAACTTAATGAAAGAATGAGATGATAAGTTAAGCAAGGAGTTAATGCCGTTCATTTTTTCAGCTGAGTTAAGTTATGAACTGATTAACAGAGATTACTATAGACATCGTTTATAATTATATGTACTGGTTGTCTTTTGCGAATGTTGTCTCCTTCCTTGACGTGTTATGGTTTTAATAGTAGTGATGAGGGTGCATTTGTATTTGCTTGTCTTGTTATTAGACAAAGTTAGAGGTATATTGATCTGTTCTTCTTTTACGTATTTGGTTTACTCATCCGTTCAAGTGGATTGGTTTGCAGTGTTTTGGCAACGCTTTTAAAGAACAAACTTATACCCGATCCTTTCTATGGGTTGAATAATGAGTCAATTATAGATATTGCTGATTCAGGGACAGAGTACTACACTTTCTGGTTTTTCACGACTTTTTATTGTAAACCGGTATGCATCTTACTAGTCAAAATTCATTTCCTGGGCATTATATATTAAATTTGGTCATGTGTGGTTTACTTTCTGATATTGCTTGTTTTCAAAAAAAAAAATGCACTACAGGTGTTGAAAAAAAATGCACTCCGGTGTTATTTTCTCTGTTGGGCAAAAAAGACTAATAATCTTACTTCAGCCTATTCATTGTTTGAAATCTCGAAGTTCCAGTTTATAGAGTTGTTAAAATTACAGAAGCTTACACTATCAAAAAGCTTATCAATTTACCAACAAATTTAAAGAAGATAAAAAATCCGTTAACTACAGGAACTATATAATTACCTCTGGCATTAAAGCATATACATTTTTTATTAGGCATCCTAGAATACCAATTACCTCCACTTTGGAGTGCTTGCACAGTTGCAGGAAATGTTTTCCTATTCATTTAGTTTTATTCTGTAAATGGTTGATAAGAATTTAATTTTCTACTTGCTGCTGTTGCCTGTTGTGATTTAGTTTGTAGACTGTACATAATAATCTTTTTCTTTCTGCATCTTAGTTACATTTTTCATTTGATATTTGTGATTACGATGTATTAAATGACTTTATATGTGTTAAAGAAACAATTATATGTTCACACTTGACAAACCTATATATATTCAAAATTTTGTGCATGATGCAAGGCTAGCAGAAAACTGTAATGTTAAAAGTCTCTGAAATTTTACCTCAAACCACAATGGATCAAAAAATTACTCCGAGGGAGCTTATTGCATACCCTGATTGTTGTAAGCTTTTTTCTCAGATGAGTAGTCAGCATGTAGATCTCAATTTCCGGGCTATAAACTATTCTGCCGAAGTGTATATTAATGGGCACAGAAGGGTCTTGCCAAAGGGGATGTTCCGTAGACATACACTAGATGTAACTGATATTCTGCATGCCGATGGTCAGAATTTACTTGCTGTTATTGTTTATCCTCCTGATCATCCCGGAAAGATTCCTCCAGAGGGGGGCCAAGGTGGCGATCACGAGGTATACAGTTCTTCCATGTACATGGATCCTTCATCCTCTCCACATAACAGTTATCTGCTCCTCTATAGAAAAGTCAGTTTAAATTTCTTGAGTTAACATTAACCTTCGATGCAGCTTGAAATTTCTTATAATATGATATGGGAATTTATTAAGGAACAAGTGTGTATCAAGGTCAAGGTCCGTGTTCCACTGCCTTTAGGATCATTAAACATCTAGAGTGGTAGTTGATTGACTTTGAAAAGGCACACAAGTACGAAAAACAAGCAGTCTAGCTCTAGAACTTCAATACAACCATTTTTAATTAAGTTACAACTTAAACCTAAGCCAATTGAATATATTAGAGGGTGGACTCTTCCTTTTGTTTATGTTAAATAGCATAAGATCCTGTTGGGGCCTTCTTCTGATACCTAGAACCCTTAAGGTCTTAGATGGACTGGTTATTTAACATGGTATCAGAGTTTGGTTTAGGGAGGGTCTCAGGTTCGAGTCTTCCCAGCCCCCATTTCTTTAATTTAAACATTGTTGATATTAGTACTGAGAATTAGTATATGTTGGGTTATGTATGTTGTGGTCATTCAGTATGAAACATATTGTAAGATTGAGTGGGAATGTTGAATAGCATAAGATCCTATTGGGGTTTCCCTTTGATACCTTAAAGTTTTAGATTAACAGTTTAGTAGCTCTTTCTCTTTCATGTTTCTATACTTGAATCAAAATGTCTATGCATTGAGTAATCAAGCGGTCTTGGAGGGTAATACTTTCTTTGCATATGCTCTAAACACTTTATATTTGAGATGATATGTTTGGAAGTAGACACATTTTTTTTTTTTTTTTTTTTTGCTAAATAGAAGTAGACACATTTAAGTTGTGATGTTCCTGAATCCTGAAATAACTTAATCTAATGCATCAATATTAATCTTAATATTACTCTCGGATGTTTGTATACATATCATGTCATCTTCTTGCAGATTGGAAAAGATGTTGCCACACAATATGTTGAGGGCTGGGACTGGATGGCTCCTATAAGGTGACAGAGGGGTCGCATGCGTGACTAACTGCAATCTATACTATTCACTGCATGTTGACTATTTTTATGTTTTTTTTTCGGTTTCTACCTTTTCTTTTAGGAATCCTCCGGAACACCATCATATAGTTGATTGTGTTGAGTATGATCATTTTGATATCCCTAAACTTTGGAATTATTGCTGGCCGTGGATAACTTAAATTCATACGTCAACATATATGATTTATAATAAGAAACTGTTGAACATAAATATATATTTTGTGTAGTTATCTAGTTAACATAATTCAAAATTTATGATCAATGACATTCATAGGCTTCTTTTAAATCATTTGTAACCCCCCCCCCAAAAAAAAAAATTGCAGAAGGTCTTGATTTTAGACTTAAAACTATCTGAAAAACCAAATAGTGAAGCATGGTTTGTAGAGTTTTGAAACACAAAATGTATACATAATCTTAAACATCCATGTGTGACCAGGTAATCCACGTTTATCTTTGATGATACTCCCTTGTATTCATATGTGGATTCCAATCTCTCTGGAGTCCTTGGGGTAGAATATTGTCTTTGTATACTGCAGCAATCATTTCACCTGAGACTCTTCAGGGATAATCTCTCTAATATTTGTAGGAGATGAGGAGCATATCATAAAGGCTCCGATATGCATGTTAAATTCAACTTTCCCTCAAGATTTAATTACTACTCTCTTTATAATCCCGTCAAGACTTCATGTTCCTAGTGTGTGTAAAATCACCAGACAAAAGTTTGTTCATAGTAAATTTTGTGTCAGTGTATAACTGAGAAATGAATATTAGTGCATGACTATTATATTTCTAGAGACTCCTTGATCTCAACTAAAGTATCAAATATGTATACCTATGAATAATCATTTAAAGAATCATTAAGATAAAATCGATAGTTGCGCTTGTTTTGCAAGTCTGTTATCTTAACAATAGACAGAACCTCTATGTTGTTTGTGCTCTGGGTTTGCAGCCTATAGACTTTATGAGTCGGGGGTTTATCAATTTGCAGTTTGTTATTTCAGGGACAGGAACACTGGCATCTGGGATGAGGTATCTTTTTCTGTTACTGGGGTGAGTTTGATTTGATAGTTTTACCATATATGCTCTGTTTACAACATTATCACTAACAATCTACCATGTTAGTGCTTCTAAAACTGCAGATGAAGTATATTATAATTTCAATATATCTTGCATGCTTTTAGGCTGCTTGTTGAAGCTTGAATTCGTGAACTTTAGTATCTGATGTTGATTTTATGTTTAATACATCTCTCCCTCCCCCCTCCCTACCCCTCCCTCCCTCTCTCTCTCTCTCTCTCTCTCTCTCTCTCTCTCTCCCCCCCCCCTCTCTCTCTCTAAAACTGCAGATGAAGTATATTATAATTTCAATATATCTTGCATGCTTTTAGGCTGCTTTTTGAAGCTTGAATTCGTGAACTTTAGTATCCGATGTTGATTTTATGTTTAATACATCTCTCTCTCTCCCCCTCCCTCCCTCCCTCCCCCCCTCCCTCCCCCTCCCTCTCTCTCTCTCTCTCTCTCTCTCTCTCTCTCTCCTCCTCCCTCCCTCCCCCTCCCCCATATATACATAAATATGCATATCTTGAACTGAATCGGTTTTAAGTGCAACTGAATCTTATTGCAAAGTATATTGTTTTATAGACTCTCGCTCCCTATTCCTGATAAGTATAATCATTTGCAGCCTGTAAAAATAGTGGATCCTCACTTGGTCTCATCATTCTTTGATGGTTGTACAAGAGCTTATTTGCATGCAACCACTGAATTGGTAAACAAAAGTTCCTCGGTTGCTGAGTGTGACTTAATCATCCAAGTGACAACAGAACTTGAAGGAAACATTTGCTTGGTAGAGCATCTTCGGAAGGAACACCTGTCAATCCTTCCTGGAGCTCATGTCCAGTATACATTTCCCAAGGTTAGACGGTATAATTTTATTGTTATCAAACACTAAAAATTGTTTGTCTTTAACATATATTGCTATGCATGAATTAAAAGGTTCCTTTAAGAAGAAATAACCTATTAAAATACTATTCTAAGTTTTTGTCTTCTTTGTTGCATTTCATTTTTGTTGCTAAATCAGATGTATTTCATTTAATGGTTCTACTTTTTATGTCAAAATATATCTAGCTTATAAAGCAAATGTGAGTACACTATAAATTATTGTGAAGAATGCACTGCCAATAGTAGTTCTTCTGTCTGTATCTTAATTCAGAAACTTTTAACTTAGTGCTAAACTCTCTGAGGATGAATTTTCTTACTCTAGCTACCAGCGTGAGAAATGCATAACTACAATTATGTATATATTGCAATCCAAACCTCAGAGAGTGGGACTTAGTCATAAAGTTGAAAAATGGAGGATGAGCACCCCATTTTGCAATTCTTACACCCTAGTGCACATTGATTTATGTGATAATTAATTACAGCATTTAATAGGGGCTATATCAAATATTTTACAAGAAGGCTTCTATCTCTCCAGGCAGAACCTGGAAACTATTATTTAGTTTTTTTTTAGAATTAATACTTCACGAGTCCTGTAATATACAATAAATAAAGATATGCTTATATACGTCCAGGCAGAAGCTGGGAAATATAGTCTAGTATTTTATATGATGATTAATACTTCACGAGTTCTGTAATTTACAGTATGTGAAGATATGCTTATATAATTCCAGGTAGAAGCTGGAAACTATCATCTATATTTTATACGATAATTACGAGTTGCAATATATAGACATTTGCAAATGGAAAATATCATATCTCCTTGTAATTATCTTTGATCATGATGTATGATTACTACTTACTGAAATAGTATCTGATATGGACCCTTTACAGTTGCCAACAAATAGAACAATATGTGCTTTTATTTTTAATGACTTGCTTTATATTTAGAATCATGGGCATGGTTTCATAATAGACACTGAGCAGTATAAATATATTTATACATGAATGTTATTTTTCTGTTCCATCCTACTCCCCCTCTTTTTGTTATATTACCATTGAGTTTTTTTTAGTGTGTGCACCCACATGCTGGAATTCAATTCAGTCTTACTTTTAGTGTCGAGGAGTAGGACATAGAAATGGAAAGATTTATCTGTAATGAAGACATGACAATTAATTATAGTAGTAACTACAGTTGGTAGATTGGAATAATTTTAATGGCTTGTTGGAGAAGTTGGAATTTATTCGAAAATTCTTGATTTGGTACAAGTGATAAATTTGGATGACCAAAAGAATTTGGATTTGATTCAATATCAAGGCATTTATTTATAAGATTTCAAATTGACAACTCACTTCATGTCATTTGAAATGACTTTCATGTTCCCAAACACAATTTGAATATCCATTGTAAATAAATATACTTTTGTCCAGCACTCTTTTCAGAATGTTGATGTTTCTTTTTCAGGGTTTCTTTTACAAGCCCAATCTATGGTGGCCAAATGGTATGGGAAAGCAATCCTTGTACAATGTTGAAATTTCTGTTGAGGTGAAGGGTTTCGGGGAATCAGATTCGTGGAGCCATCTATTTGGATTTCGCAAAATTCAGAGTGACATTGATAGTACAACTGGAGGAAGGTATATTTCACTCATAAATTGATTATGTGAGGCTCAGCGTTATATTAATGTAATTCGTACAAGTTACACTTTTTTGAGTTTTTATGTTGCAGGTTGTTTAAGGTGAATGAGCAGCCAATTTTTATCCGTGGAGGCAACTGGATATTGTCTGATGGACTATTACGACTATCAGATAAACGTTATAAAACAGATATCAAATTTCATGCAGATATGAATTTCAACATGATAAGGTGTTGGGGTGGGGGGATAGCTGAAAGACCTGAGTTTTACCATTACTGTGATCTTTATGGGTTGCTGGTAAGATTCCTATATTCCCATTAGGCCCTGTGCTGCCAGGGGAGCATATGTGTTTTGTGTCTATAGTTTATTCCAGCTATACAGTTGCTATATAAAAATTCAGTTTCTCGCTCTATGCTAGCATATGTGGTACTTATGTTTGGCCTAAAGTTTAAGAGCGAATATCTTGGCGTGTTCTGCACTTGTATAATTTAAGATTCTTTTAACATGGCTCCTTAAGTTTATCACTAGCCTTTGAGGATTTTGGATGAGGGATGTGTATTTCACTCATCTCACCCTTTCAAAGATTGATATATAAAGAGAAATATCAGGAACTTGACACACATCCGTAGTCTCATTTCAGGAATCGTGCCTCCTTTGTCCATTATGTATACTGTTTGTTTGTTCTAGACTTTGTTAGTATATTTCACAAATAATTTCGTCACCTTTTCTTTTCCTTTCTAGTGGTGCTTTTAATAACAATTGGCTTGTTGAAGATTACATTTTGACAGTGATTACATTTAATGATTGTCAGAACTAAATAATAGGAAAAATGTACTTGTAACTGATGCATTTAGGTTAACTCCGTTACAAATGTATCGAGGCATCAGTAGATGTACATTTCATAGAGGCTGAGTTAAGATGTCATGCATGCTTTGGAATTTTCATGCATACAATATAAATTATGTTGGTAAAGTGTGCATATCAGAATATTTGACTCTTAGTTCTTTATCCATGCATATTGGATTGGTGTACATCCTTATTACAGACCCTAGTCAATATAAGAAATAGAAAGTAAATATATAAATTATCTCGCAAATATTCTTTAAGTTAGAAGTAACTTATATTAAATTGCTGTTCTCTATTTTGCTCTTTCTTCTTACTCTGCGAGTCTTGAATTATCTTGATTTATCTTCAAATTTTAGATTTTTCAGCTAGTATCTAATTAGGCGAATACAGTCATCAATAACTGATGTATTTGTAGGTTTGGCAAGAGTTTTGGATAACAGGAGATGTTGATGGACGAGGTGTCCCTATTTCAAACCCTGATGGTCCTTTAGATCATGACCTTTTCCTCTTCTGTGCGAGAGACACTGTTAGGCTTCTCAGGAATCATCCTAGTCTTGCATTATGGGTAGGAGGAAATGAACAAGTTCCACCAGATGATATCAACACAGCTTTACAAAACGATCTAAAACTCAATCCAGATTTTCAGAAACTCGATGAAATTGACAACTCAACAGAAGAACTTCCCCTAGTTTTAACAGATCCTAGTCAATACCTTGATGGTACACGCGTCTATATACAAGGGTCTATGTGGGATGGCTTTGCAAACAGTAAGGGAGATTTCACAGATGGCCCATACGAAATTCAGAAGCCTGAAAACTTTTTTAAGGACGAGTTCTACATGTATGGCTTCAACCCTGAGGTTGGTTCTGTTGGGATGCCTGTTGCAGCTACTATCAGGGCAACAATGCCTCCGGAGGGATGGAAAATTCCTTTATTCAATGAACTGTCAAATGGTTATGTTGAAGAGGTTCCAAATTCTGTATGGGATTACCATAAATACATCCCTTACTCAAAACCAAACTTGGTTCATGATCAAATATTACATTATGGTACCACGAAGGATCTTAATGACTTTTGTCTCAAGGTACTCCATAACGAACTTTTGCTAATAGTGTATGCTTTCTTCCTTTTTTTTCTCAGTTGGCTTGAACTGAACTCATTTCAGGCGCAACTAGTTAATTATATTCAGTACCGAGCTCTGTTGGAAGGGTGGACTTCTCGAATGTGGAGTAAATACACAGGTGTTCTGATTTGGAAAACACAAAATCCCTGGACAGGTCTAAGAGGCCAGTTTTATGATCATCTTCATGATCAAACAGCAGGATTTTATGGTTGTCGCTCTGCAGCTGAACCAATTCATGTCCAGCTGAATCTGCATACGTATTTTATAGAGGTATAGTAAACAATGGCCTACAATTTTGACAGGGTGTGGGTTGATTTGTAATTAAATTGTTTTCCCTTCATCTTCTAGTGTAAAGGGAGGAATAGTACTTGACGCTGTCCAAATTTTGACATATTTGGTGGATCAATAACATTTATCTAAAAAAATTAAAAATAATATATTATACATGGGTATAAGCCATGTACTAGTTCTCGGAAAACTGACCCACTATATTTTGATGATTTGCAGTATTTGATATATATATCATATCAGCATGGAACATAGACAGTCATATTATCTATTTTTGGTGTATACACTCAATAGCATTTTCATAGCTCTTTGAATTAAACTATATTGCATTTCCACTCGTTTTCAAAACAGGTGGTCAACACTACACCCAATATACTGTCAAATGTGGCTATAGAAGTATCTATTTGGGACTTGGATGGAGATTGTCCATACTACAAAGTAGCTGAATTGCTCTCTGTTCCATGTAAAAGAACTATATCTGTTATTGAGATGGAGTACCCAAAGTCTAGGGATCCGAAGCCGGTCTACTTCCTGCTTCTGAAACTCTATAATGTTTCTGATTACAGCATATTATCAAGGAACTTTTATTGGTTGCACCTGCCTGGTGGTGATTATAAATTACTGGAACCATACAGGAAGAAAACGGTACCCCTGAAGATAACTTCACGGACAATGATAAATGGGTCTAGTTATGATATACGAATGCATGTGGAAAACACTTCAAAGAAACAAGAAACCAGAAATCTGCTATACAAGAATAATTTTGTTGACAGTATTGGTGATAAGGATTTTTGTATGTCCTCGAACGAAACTGTACAGAGTCACAACGAGCAGCAAGTCAATTTCCTTCAGAGGATGTCCCAGAAATTCTCAGGGGAATCTGATGATTTGATCACCGAGGAAATCAGTGGATCTGAGACTGGTGTTGCTTTCTTTCTCCAGTTCTCTGTTCATGCTTCAAAGAAGGATCCAAAAGAAGGGGAAGACACGAGAATTCTTCCAGTCCATTATTCTGACAATTATTTCTCTCTGATTCCTGGTGAACTAATGCCCATTACTCTCTCCTTTGAGGTCCCTTCAGGTGTCACCCCAAGAGTTGAACTTCGAGGTTGGAATTACCATGCTACTCATACTGTTCAATAATAAAGTCAGGTAAACGAGTATGTTCACCTCATTTAAAATTGCATATGAATGAAGTAGTTTGATAAGCATCTAAAGCAGATCTTCAATATTATGCTTTTTGAACTTTGCTTTATTGGTAACTTGCTCCAGTGAAAGTAGGTTACGCGTAGAAATTAGACAAGTTTTTAACTATAAAAAGAAATATCGTCTGCTACATGTAACAAATTTTTTACTGTGTTCGGCTTTCTTTGACTTTTGGACTAAATACCTAAATACAACCACATTATCACTACTTCCCCCTCCATTTTAGTAGTGCAAGAAGGCTCAAAGAATTCATTTTATGTAAATCACAACAATTCATTTTTTCCTGAAGTATTTGCCTAAACTATATTAGGGTATGTAAAGGAACAATTATATAATTTGCATATACTGTTCAAAAATTATAAAGGGCTAACATGAAAATTAGATACAATTGTGTTCTAGCTGCCACAGGATGTAATGCTGATGAGCATTCGAGTTCTGTTTGGTCTTTTAAATGATTGTGTCTAGCTTTCGGTTAGGATTTAGGAACCATGCCATTAAGTTCTTGCCGTCACACACTTAAGCACTAGTGATTGTTTAGACCAAGGATGTGACTGCTATCACATGCAACTCTTACATGCAACTCTTTATCAGCCTAATTACCCTGGATTGGAAAATTATCAACCAACCTACTCTAGATCAGGTGGCCCTACCTCAAATACCATCTTAGATTATCAGCCTTCGTCTGATCAAATTGAATTACCTGTCATACCATGTAGGACTAGAGATAAGTAGGTAAGAGTTGATAATCTTATCAATATATTAATGTGGCGGTCGTGAGTGTGTGTGTATTTTCCAGAAATGTCAAAAACTGGATATAAAAGAGTTCGAGGTTTAATTCCTCATTTCTCAATATATTTTCCATTTTTTGTTGGAAACCTATCATAAGCTTCTTTCTCGGTGCTGAAGATTTCGAGCATTGATTCGTCCTTTCTCCCTATTTCTTTCATTTTTAATTGGGTCCTGTTATTAATTTCTTTTTTTCAGTGCAAACATAAGCAATTGAAAACGAAGCGGAGTCATGACAAAGGCTTCATAAATCAAAAACACAGTCAGTTCGGTTGCCCAATTCTGAATGTTCAGTTAAAGTAATATACCTGAGTTTTTTTTGGATGAATATACGTTATAAGTGCTTTAAAACAGAACCTCTCTACAGTTTTTTGACAAATTGTACATGTTAAAATATAGGGTCCTTTACATTCTGCTCTAATATACTTATATATGTCCAATCACACAGCTTAGAAACAAATTACAAGTAATATTTTCTAGGTTAGAACTAGTTGCAAAAATCTTGTGTTGGTATATGATACTCTGTTTTATGTATCCCGATTTTGTAGCTGTTTATGTTGACCTTCATAGTTTTTTGGTGATTTAATTTTGATTATTCAAAATATTTTTTTTTCCAAGCAGTCGAGGAGAGCAAGCTTTATTGTGGGGTGAAGAGCATAAGCTGATTCTGTGGTCAGTTTTCTTTGTTTATTAGGTCAGACTGTTGTCTTATCAAGTTTGTTTTTAAAAACGGCACCTAATGTTTGATAGTTCAGTTTTTCATAAATCTGAGATTAGGCCACGTGCACTCTGTAAATATACACATCTGACGTTTGATATTTCAGTTTTTCATCCATCCATGATAAAGCTATGAAAACATCCGAGGTAATGCATGTAGTATATATAGCAACTAGAATGTTATGCCCAGCTTCCATGGTTGAGGCATAATTTTCTGAAAAAAAATTAAAAACAGTTGATAAAAATGTGATATAGAGAACTTATTTTTGTTCTAAATAAAAAGGTCAAATTTTATTTATTTGTTTTTTTAAAACAGAAATATGAAAGTAATGACTTTTCTTTTTAATTAGTGACGACTTATAAGTTATGTTTTGTTTTATGTGTTTTGATATAATGTAGTTAGATATTAAATTTGATTATAATAAATAATGAGGCAACATTTTTTTTGGAAATTAATTTATTTTATGATATTAAAATTACATTTATGTAGTTATGGTAATAGCAATTTTCAAGCAGTGTTGGGAATTAGCTTTTTAAAATAAACTATAGAATCAAAATTATTTTGCAATTTTTATTTAATTTTAGCATTTAATTTGATTACTATTTAATCAAATTGCTAATGTTAAAAAACAGCATTATTATGTATGATATTGTAAGCATACATAATAATGCAGTTTATTCTGTTTTATGAATATCCTTCTAATTTTATTATCATTTGAGACAATATCTTAATTCTTAACCATGCAGTATACTCCGTACCCCTGCAGTATTTGAAAATTGTATTAGGACGTGTCCTTTAGTTGGAAGATCAATCATGTCGATCTTCATTAACTTTGATTTCTACCATAGCGAAAGTATCCATATCTATATTTCCTAATATTGTGAAGGATGTATATCAGTAACTTAACAAAAAAACTATAATATAAGGTGGCAGGAATGCTAGAATAAATCATATAATATATTATGCAACTAATGTGATTTTAATACATTTATCTTGTGAAATTTATTAATAGCGATATCATAAAGGGTCGTAGAACAATCAACTTGACATGTATCTTCAAAAATGCAGTCATTTTAAACTTGACTCTTTAGAGTTGTCTCTGGAAATCTGAAGTATGAAGAGTTTTGTAATGTTATATGACTCTTAACTAACTCATTAGCCTGATTAACAGAAATTACAATAGCCAAAAATTCTTCCCAACATGGACATAGACTACATGAAATATATACCAAATATTATGGACCAAGTAGATACTTTTCGAGCTTTCTAATAACTTTATTTCATAAGCATAGTTGTATAACAATTGAATTCGAGTACAAATCATGATCTTCAAATTACCTAGACAAATTAAACATAATATTATCATGCCACACTACTTGAATAAAACACATAACTAAAGTCCTGCAACTTCACCAATCACCGTAATTGCTGCATATAAGCATATCACTAGTAAGGGTCAAGACTTGTACAATTTTGTCCGTGATACATAGTACATTCTACAGTTCAGTTGTTCATAATTCAAAGTGGAGTCAACCGATCACCTTTTCTCATGCTTATATTAAACATGAAAAACATGAAAAGTCACTGAAGTTGAAGACGACCAAAAGAAAATCCAGTTCAACATTGAATGATGACCAAGTAAAAACTTGCAATAACCATAAAATTATGAACTTTTAACTTGAAAATAAGTTATATTACCCATCAATGGTACATTCATCACTGAAGAGATCGCTATTTAATTCTGTAAAAGAAGATTATGCCGTTAGTCATAATTAGATTAAAAAAATCTAAAGCAATTGTCAAATTTAAACTCAAATTGCAAGAAGTTAACTTACAACAATTTATGCAATCACTCGTTGTCTTAAACGTCTCGAAAAAATTCTGCGTGACCATTAAACCCACATGAATTTGCAAAATGTTAAAAGACATTAAAAATTGAAGAGAAATATCCTCGTGGAAGACTTCATTTATCAAAGCCTTCATTGGATTTGTCCGAAGGTATCCTTGGAAATCATTGGAAATCACTGCACGAAACAGATTATGAACTGACGTACAAAATTGTGTGATGAGCCAGTTTAATACCCCGTGTGAATTATATACTTTATTCATGGTATGATTTCAAGCGAAAATACCATATTCCTACACCTTGCTTTAATCTTTAATTACCATATGCAACTTCAGAGGCAAGAATTAAAAAACATAAAGACAGAGAAATGTTGTTATTGATGAAAATTATAAAAATCATACATATTTGAACACAAAATATTATAATTTTTAGTCACACTATCCCACCCCCTATAATACTAACCAAACTATAATACTGGTCAAAAAAAAATCCCAAATTTTGCAACTCTGCAAGGCCTCATAAGTGATATAATATAAATAAATATTTGACCTTAAAATGTATATATTCGAGTGTAAAGATCGTCCACACAAAACTAAGTTGCATCAAGTAGTTTCCTTTTATTAGCCTATAAAATCGACCAAGAATTTAAATTTGTCAATCTCACATGAAGCTTGATGCTGCTTCAACTACCTTGGAACTATTATTCTATAAATAATTTTCATTATTCATTTTTTTAAATTCTTGATGTTACTTCTACAGCTTCTAGTGTTGTGATGATAACAATTATTGTCCACAATATTAAATATGGTACAACAATATGCACCATTAGTGTTATTCTTCATAATATTATTTAATTAATCTCTCTTGTATAAAAAGACATAACATAATATCACTAGTCACAATGAGTCATTATGATAAAATTGTCTACGAAGGTGAATAGAGTAACTATGCACAAAACATATTATAGAATTAAAATCTTATGCCACCTAAAAAATGTGTGCTTAACTTATTTCATACATGTATATGTAGTGGATTTAAAAATCAAAAAATATTTCTTACCATTGCGTTAAATTTCATATGTAAGAAGGTGTATATTGTTGATATCTCCCTGCAATATGTAAGAACCGATTATAAATTTCGACTACTTTGTAGTTCAAGTATAGTTTATTATAATGTATGAAAGTTAAGTGTGTATATACCTTTCAATATTTAAATTCAGAATATTACATTTCTGTCTTGCAAGCTCCTGTTTAAACAAACGTATCATAAAAATCTATATCAAAAAGGTTAGAAATAGTCTTAACCACTATAAATGCAATTCACAAAGGATTAAAACCTACAAATTATGTAAAACTCTAATGGAACTTTAATCAAACGATTGAAATGCAAAAATTTATTATCATTTTCAAACAAAAATAGGTAAGTACAAACAACTTAAATTGTATAATCATATCTTATTTTCTTCTGAAAAATTTTACACAACCTGGAAAAAGAAAAAAATGATGTATTAGATACCCGTAAAAAATAATCAAATGTAAATAACTATACAAATACATCACATCATTTAGTAGTATAAAGGGTTAGGAATAGCATATACAACTTCGAATGCAATTTAGAATGAACTAAAAACAAAAATAATAATTAACAACCCTCATGGAACTTTTATTGAACAGTTAAAATGCAAAAAAAAAATATTCTTAAAAAATACAAACAACAACTTCAGTTGCATCATAATAGATGATATTGCCTGAAAAATTCACATAGAATCTGTATAATAAGATTTGATGTTGTTGAATATATAAGTTAAAAGTTACATGAAAGACAAAAGTGAAAGAACTAAAATACATTCATAGAAACTGTATACATTAGAAAGACGAAGATGGAGATACTTGGATCCCATAAGTTTGAATTCCAAAATGTCATAAATTGAATTAAAATTCTAATGTAATGTACCTCAATTTGAAAGTAATATTACTTTTGAGTTGTCAATGTCTACTCCTTTTCTCTGCACACACATGAACAAACAGTTTAGCACTATCTCACAACTTTTATAAAATACTTATATATAAACACCTCAATTTTTATTCTATTGATACATCATGAACAGACGAACACCAGACACACTTTTAAAAATTTATATTGTGAAGAACATAACATTAACTATAAAAGAAAAACTATCTCACAATAAAAAAAGCTCACCTAAATATGCAAACATTTAATCCAAAAGTTGCAACTCAATTTGTCCTGAAAAAATAAATTTACCAATTTTAAATATATGAAAGAGAGAAGAGAGACGTAGAATTTAACTTCAACTTCTAAATTAGGAAGTAAATGGTGTGCTGTACTTTTAAATTAAAATTTCAAATTACGTTGCCGACATCAAGTCTAAAAAACTGTATCTCCGAATATTTCTTTTAGGTTATGAATATTTACTCTTTTTCTCCGTGCACACAGGTTATAAGTTATTTATCAAATATTGAAACATAAATAGATATATAATAAAAAAAGTGCAGCACGCTGTTATTAAGGAAAGTTAAGGAAAAACACAAACATAATTTAGATTTCTTGGATGAGAACTGATATATAATGAATTGAAGTACATAACTCCAATTAATATATTTTAAATCGGACAAAATAGGTCAGACAGAGAATTACATGAGCGAATGAGTACTCGTAAAAAAGGAAGGTTGTTATTCGTATGGTAAGAATTCTGTAAAGTTGAAAAGCATATATTTGGAGATTTATAACAGTAACGAAAGAGTGATCGTGTAAAACTGAAGTTGAAAACACATTGCACACTAAAGAAAATAGCTTAAATTATTTTACATCCAACACGTAAGAAGAAAAAAAGGAGAATTATCGAAGACAATAATTTTGAAAATTAAAAATAAAATTCATATCATAACATTATTTTTCGAGACCGAGAGGATGTAAATTGTTACTAATAACCTTACATAAACAACAAATAAAGTTGTAAGGTTCAACTACTTTATGTTCAAAGTATAGATTTTTGTAATGCATGAAAAATAAAAAAATTGCAACACTAAGGTAAAATTTTAATATCTAGTACTCTAAATACAATTAAGAAATGATAAAAATCTGCAAAATAATTTGAAAACTCTGTTAGAACTTTTATCAAATATTGTAATGCAAAATACTTACTTTCATCTTCAAACACGAACAAAAATACAAAGCAATTACAAACAACAATATTAATGTATTATCATACCTCATTTTGCCCAGAAACAATCCACATACAACCTGTAATTAAGAAGAATCAAGGTATTAGAGTTTAAACATCAACTACTAATGAAAAAAATAATTGTAAACTCTTTCAGAACTTTAATCAAACACATTGCATACAAAGTACTCATACAATTTCAAATAATAATATAGTGTAAAAAATTCAAGATATATAATCAACCCAAAAATCTCAAATATGACGGTGTACGGAACAAAAAAACATAAACATAAGTCTTATCTTTAAGTTAGATCAAGAAATCATACCTCAACTCTGTTAAGTTTTGAAATTGGGTTCTGACAAAATAAATTGTTTTGAAAGGGGGTTTAAAGTAAAGATATTCAAATTTAAAATTTGAATACATACCTGCTCCTCGATCAAATCCTATTAGGCTATTAAAATATTCTTTAAAAAAAATGTGTCAAGAAAATTACTAACGGAAGTAGTCACCGGGAGGAACAGTATTCTAACATTGCAATTTGAATTGAAATATGGACACGTAATAAGTAAAACCGGGAGAACGTATAATTATTGGAATGGATGTGAGTAAGTGTGTATGTATATCTTTGTATTTTGGTCAGGGGCATTGAATGGGAATTGTACAAACAACAACAAACAAACGTGAATAGCCGGATAAGACAGTCGCAAATTTTGAAAATACAGAAGGGTAATAAAGGATTTTAAGGTAAAAGTACGTGGTAAAATCTTACAGGCTTTATATATTAAGTAGATTAAGTAGAAGTAGATAACATGATGCATTTTTGGGCAAACTGTGGTTCACTGCATCCTCATACCTCATGAAGTTAACCTCGATCGTTTTTACACACTCCAATATTATCTTTCAATTTTTACATCAATCGAACAAGAATGTGGATATTTTGTGTGTTGATCAATTAAAGATCCTCTTCCGGTGAGTATTGGAGTATAATGCTGCCAATAAATAGAGACGCAACACTTTTTCTGACTATTGCGCAATTTTGGACAAAACTTTTACGCAAGTACTTAATTTCAACAAGTATTTTATTATAAGCATAAGATACAAAAATTTATTTAAATATTGGTGCTAAATACACATTCTGATGGATTAAAATTCATGTTTGGAGAACAGTTTGACTCCAAGAAAGAACAAGAAAAAAACATGTTTGATTCATTCGTATAATTCTAATATTTTGCTCTAGCCCTCCGTGAAGGTCTTAAGGAGGCTGCAGTTACAGAATAAGGTCTTGCTTAGTGACAATCGTTTGTTAACCATTTATCGATATAATTTTTGGCGGATAGTTTTAACACCAAAACTTTTGAACACACTTTAGGGCTGACAATTAAATGCTAATTAAAATTGCAATGGTTAAACTTTTGTAAAAATTATATAGGGATTTTAAGGATTTTTTTAGTGTGTGTTAAGAGTTAGTAACTGATGAGGTGTACAAAAAAAATTGATAAAGAACTCATTAATAATAATGGACTCTTCTGCGTGTACAAAAATCTCCACCAATAAAATTTTTACAACTCATCAATTACACTTCTTTAACATATGCCCAAAAGTACACACTACACAAACCCATTATACAATAGTGGAGTCATTAAACTTTTGGGAGCTGTGTGCTAAACTTTTGGGAGCTTTTTTTTTCCGGTGTGTGCTCATAGAACCGGCTTACACACATCTATTTATACTTTATTATCTATCTATTTATATTATACTATTATAAGTAAAATATAATATAATTTGGTTGGTTCACGCTTCCTAAAAAGTCTTTCACACCTTCCAAAATAAAGTTTAAACAATTATAATTTAATAAAAAATAAATCATGTATCTATTATAACTACATATTTTTATGAATTATTATTCAACTTAATTTCTAATCACACTCACTTCTATATTACCTCTTTTATAGGGAACCAAAAACGTTCAAAATTAATTTTAGTAATTCAAATTATAATATAATAAAATAATTAATAAATCAAGAAAAAATTATCACTTTTATATAGGCACTGTATCCGCACAGTAAAGCGGAGGCCGTAGTAGATGAACTTATTAAGATTTTAACTATTTAATTTATAAGCAAACTAGGGGATAATTTGGTTAGTTGATTCACATCTTCCTAAAAAGTCAGTTAACACTTCCAAAACAAAGTTTAAACAATTATAATTTAATTAAAAAAATAAACCATGTATCTAATATAACTATATATTCTTATGAATTATTATCCAACTTAATTTTTAATCACACTCGACTTCTATTTTACCTCTTTTATAAGAACCAAACACTTTCAAAATTAATTTTAGTAATTCAAATTATAATATAACAAAATAATTAATAAATCAAGAAAACAAATTCAATATATTAAGAAAAACAATACCAAATCATTCAAATACACAACTGCTATTCAAGACTACCACTTTCATATAGGCACTGCATCCGCACAGTAAAGCGGAGGCTGAAGTAGAAAGACTTAATAAGATTTTAACTATTTAAATTTTGAATCCTTCAATCATATAATACATATAAAATAATATGTAAATATATTAACTTCATTAATCTCAATTTATCTATCTATCTATATTATACTATTATAAGCAAAACATAGAATAATTTAGTTGGTTGGTTCACACCTTCCTAAAAAGTCTGTTCACACCTTCCAAAATAAAGTTTAAACAATTATAATTTAATTTAAAAAATAAACCATGTATCTAATATAACTACATGCTCTTATGAATTATTATTCAACTTAATTTCTAATCACACTCAACTTCTACTTACCTCTTTCATAGGGAACTAAAAACTTTCAAAATTAATTTTAGTAATTCAAATTATAATATAATGAAATAATTAATAAATCAAGAAAAATTTATCACTTTCATATAGGCACTGCATCCGCATAGTAAAGCGGAGGCCGTAGTAGAAAGACTTATTAAGATTTTAACTTTTTAAATTATAAGCAAACTAGGGGATAATTTGGTTAGTTGGTTCACACCTTGCTAAAAATCAGTTAACACCTTTCAAAACAAAGTTTAAACAATTATAATTTAATTAAAAAAATAAAGCATGTATCTAATATAACTATATATTCTTATGAATTATTATCCAACTTAATTTGTAATCACACTCGACTTTTATTTTACCTCTTTATAGGAACCAAACACTTTCAAGATTAATTTTAGTAATTCAAATTATAATATAACAAAATAATTAATAAATCAAGAAAAAAATAAAAAAATCAATATTAAAAAAAATAATACCAAATCATTCAAATACATCACTACTATTCAAGACTATCACTTTCATATAGGCACTGCATCCGTACAGTAAAGCGGAGGCCGTAGGAGAAAGACTTATTAAGATTTTAACTATTTAAATTTTGGATCCTTCAATCATATAATAAATATAAAATAATATGTAAATATTTTAACTTTATTAATCTAAATAATACATACATTAATTATTATTTTGCTTAAATTATTTTGATATAAAATAATAAAATTACAAATATTATAATCAGTCCGTGCATCGCACGGGTTATAGGCTAGTATTATATAATAGAGTAAATATTGAAAGTTTCATGATTGATACCTTTTTTGGTACACAATAATTTTACTAAAATTCTCTTAAAATTACTAATTTAAGATAAATTTTATTTTTAAACAAACTTATCACCCGAGACATGACGCCGGAGAAGTTCCGTCTCTTTCTAGCTATAGCATAGATAGTTTGGTTTGGAGATTGGCAAAATAATCATAATCTGATCTGACGGATATCCGATCCGACCGAAATTTTGGATTTACCGAATCCGGTTTTTTGGATTTGGATTTGGATATGGATTTAATTTTTAAACCCGAAATTTTTTAGATTTGGATATTAGGTATACCGATCCGAAACCCGATCCAAAATCTGAAACTCTATCATAACCCGATCCGAACCCGAAATCCGAAAAACCCGAATTATTATATATATATATTAAATATATAATATTAGAATTTTATATATTACACATTATAATATTATATATATATATATATTCTATAACATACATTATACGTATTATTATATATTTTTTGGAATATATATTTTTATATTTATGTTAAAAATTAATTAATTATAAAGTTTAATGAAATATAATTATTCAATCATTTAAAGGGGTGATAAGATTTATAAGGTTAACAAAACATCTTTTAGTAATAAATTTAAAAAATTGGGTATCAATTAAGTTGATTTTTTTTAAATATTAGCTATACATATTAATAACACAATTAATGATGAGGTGGAGTGTTTGAAGATGACACGTTAAAAGTCTTTCTCTTTAAGTCGCGTGTTCGATCCCAAACAGTTGTAATATCAATAATTATACAAATTTTCAGATTTCAGATTCGGGTTCGGGTTTCGGGTTTCGGGTATGAATATCCAATTCAAAAAAAAAAATTGGGTTTCGGGTATACCCGAATCTGATCCGAAATCTGATGGATCGGGTTCGAGTATTCATTTTCGAGTATTTTTCGGGTTCGGGTCGGGTTCAGATATGAATAAAATTTTCAGGTTTTAATACCCGACCCTTGCCATCCCTAGTTTGGTTCTATTAAAACCATGCTCTCTTTGTGCTACAATTAGAAATTGATTTTGTTACAATTCTTACACGATGCCTCAACTCCTGCACAGCTTCTTCTTAACCATAGTTGAAATAAAACAAAATTAATGTATAGTTGAGTCCGATTTAAAATAAAATTAGCTTTATAACCGTATTTATATTAAATAGAAAAGATGACAAAAATATCTATTTTTTAGAATTTGTGACAAAAACAGCACTTTTAAAAATGTTGGCTAAAATATTTGTGTAATATGCATTTCTAAGTTGGATATCACTAATACGCATTTAACAAACGGGTTATTTGTGTAAAAAATGTTTAAAAACAATTTAAAAATTATATAATAGAGATACGCATTTCAAAAATGCGTATCACCCTTTGGCTTTATGGAGAAATGCGTGTCTTGTGTTGTATTTTTTTTCTTTTTTTTTACGTAATACTCATTTCTCAAATATTTATAGGCTTACCCATTTCACAAATGCATGCTAGATGGGTATTTTTGGTCATAAACTTCAAAAGTGATATTCATGTTATCATTTTAAAAAAAAATTGACAATTACCCTATCAAATACAAAATATTAGTAGTAGTATTGATAGTTGTGGGTCATGTATTTTAGTTAAAATAAATTAATTTTAAAACAAACTTGATTCTATGTAGAAATTGTAGAAATTGAAACCATGCTCTAATTGTAGAAATTGATTTTATGTTACAATTCTTACCCGAAGCCTCAACTCCTGCACTGCACAGCTTCTTCTCGACTATAGTTGAAAGAAAATAAAATCCATCATCATCAGTATATTTATATAAAGTAGAAGACGGGAGACTTTAGGTGACGCTTCTCAGATTATTTTATTTTATTTTTTTTATTTTTTTTCAATTTTTTGAGTTAATAAATATGAAAAACTATAACTACCTTACATTTTCCTAAATATATTATCATCGTTCGTAATATTCTCCTAAAATTTTGATAAAATATTTCATTAAGATTTTTGAAATCAACTTATCATTTAATATTTTACTAAAACTTCTATTTTCTATTTAAATTAACTTACAATCTCGATATTCTCATAAATTTCGTTTTTACTACAATTTCTCCACTTTCTCCTAAAATCAACTTACTATATTTTATTTTCTGAAATACTACAAATACTGATATCTATAAATATTTATCATCATCATAATATTCTCTAAATGTTTGGACAACATTTTCCATACTTTGTCATCATAATATTCTCCTAAAATTTCTACTTTATATTTTAATCAACTTATCATCTTTATATTTTTCTTAATTTCTTTTTTAATATCATTTCTCCTATTTTTCTTAAAATCAGCTTATCATATTACATTTTTCCTGAATATAAAGGAGAAGACGAGAGCGTTTAGATGACTCCCCTCAAATCGTCTCATTTTATTTTTCTAATTTTCTCAATTTTTTGAGTTAATAAATATCAAAAAATTACAATTACCTTGTATTTTCCTAAATATATTATCATCTTCATAATATTTTTCTAAAATTTCTGTAAAATATTTCATTAAAATTTTTGAAATCAACTTATCATTATATTCTCCTAAAACTTCTAATTTCCATTTAAATCAACTTATCATCTTGATATTCTCATAAATTTTATTTTTACTACTAGTTCTCATCTTTCTCCTAAAATCAACTTACTATATTCTATTTTTTAATCTCTAAATTATTGTTAATACGGATATCTATAAATATTATCATCATTATAATATTTTCTTAAAGTTTGTACAAAATCTTCCATTAAAATTTTTTAAATCAACTTTGTCATCATAATATTCTCCAAAAACTTTTACTTTTTATTTTAATCAACTTACCATCTTCATATTTTTCTAAATTTCTCTTTTAATATCATTTCTCCTATTTTCTTAAAATCAACTTATCATATTTTTTTCCTGATATATATTTTTTTTAATTTTTAGCTTTTGAAATATAAAAACAAGTATATATAAATATGTTTTCTCAATACTTTTTAAAATTGTTATAAAAGTATATTATATATATTATAGTATAGGAGAACACGAGCGTTGACGCCTCTCATATATATTGTTGTAATTTTCTCAATTTTTTATTATTAAATAGAAAAAATACTACATTGATTATTGACCAATAAATAATATAACTTTATAATATTATATTTATGAATAATGAGAGAGCGACTCATCAAAGTAAACATGTTTAACGAGAGAACGACCTTTTAAATTTTTTGATTTATTATATTTATTTATTATTCATAATTTTATAATGACAAAGATCAGATAAGAAAAGAAAGAAAGAAAAAATTGAACATTTTTTTAAAAGGCAGCTGCGAAACACGGTTTTGTAAACTAGTTAATATATAGATGAGCCCGGTTTAAAATAAGATTGACTTTATAACTGTATTTATATTAGAGACGAAATATTAGAATTATTATTGGTAGTTGTGGGTCATCTGTATTTTAGTTATTCTCTAAATTTATAATTATATTATGTTAATTAACCAGTCGTACTACATTATGATTATTATATCAATATTTACAATATAAAGATATAAATACAGATAGATTTAAAGTTGTATAATGACCCCGGGTCAAAATAAAATATTATATATTATTCATCCAAGCAAAATTAAATCAGGATTCAACCGAACAAAAAAAGGTCATGCTATTGAACCGGTCTAAAAATAAAATTGAAATTAAAATATAATTTATTGATGTATATTGGCCTCGGCATAAAAGAAAACATTAAAATAATATACACTATCTATTTGGGTTTAAACAAAATTATATAATTAATACGGGCAAAAAAATTATTTTTAATTAGTTGGATTAGCTGTATTTGACTAAAGACGAAACATTAGAAGTGGTATTGATAGTTGTGGAGTCATATATATTTTAGTTAATCTCTAAATTTTTAAATACTATGATTATTAAATAAATATTCATAATATAAAGATATAAATACAGACATATTTAGATGTGTAATGGCGTTAGGCCAAAGCATTATATACTATTCACCCGGGCATAAAAAGTTTATCATTAAACCGGTCTAAAACAAAAATAAATCACTATTCACCCGAGCAAAAAAAAAGTCATATTATTAAATCGGGCTAAAAATAAAATTAAAATTAAAATTAAAAAATAATTCGTTGATGTATATTTGCTCCGATATAAAAATAAAATATTAAAATTATATACATTGTCCATTCGGATTTAAACAAAATTATATAATTGATACGGGATAAAAAATTAAATATAATTAATTGGATTAGTTGTATTAGGCTAAACTAAAATAATAAATACTACCGACACGCTTAAACAATTATATTATTTAACCTGACCAAAACAAATTTAAAATCCAATGATAATTCGTTGGTCGTTGGGAAAAAGTAAATTAACTTATGCTACATATTCAGACTAAAATAAAATAATATTTAACACTGACTAAAATAAAATTAAAAACTAACTAAAAACAATTACTTAGATTTGGTTATAACAAATTATAATTATGAGTTTTCTTCATTGTGTATATTAATTAAAGTAAAAATAATAAAATAATAATTACTTGAAATAACCGTGCATTGCATATGTTATAGTTTAGGGAATTTACCAAAAATATGACTTTTTACAAAAATATTTGCAAAAATACGGACGGGGTTACATATGTTGTTTCATATGAGGTTGAAACTGTTGCATATGTGGTATATGTGGTTGCATCAACCGTATTTTTGCAAATATTTTCTGCAATTTACGTATTTATGCAAAAATCCCTAGTGTCTAATAGAAAAAAGAAATTTGTATAATATGTCCCAAATTAATGAGGTACTTTATCAATATATCCCTTCTAATTCAATAATTATAAATATGTCGGGATAGCTAATTTTTAGATTTTTTTTACTAATATCTCCCATTTTAATATACGATTTATAAATATATTCCACAAACAATTATGTTTAAGAATATATCCTATTTTCAAGTAAATTAATGATTTTAAACTAACTATGATTAATTTAACTAGCTCACATTTGTAAATGATGTATATGACCTTACAAATTATTGTCAATTTTGTACTCTTTATAATATCAATAATAAAGTATGCATTCTAACTTTCATTACATTTAGAGTCCTAAAATTATGTTCAGAGAAAGAATGCCACGTGCTTGTTACTGGGATGAAGAATCGTAAAAATGCATAGCATGGACTGTTGCATGTTACAACTTACAAGCAGGTTTTCAATGGAGGGTGTGCACGTACAATTTTTTTTTCATATATGTACCCATTCATCTTCATCATAATTACATCCGGATCAAGCACCAACTTCTTGAAATACTACTACTATGTTAAACAAATTTTTCATCATATTAGGATTAGTTAGTTATTCACCCATTCTCTGTATGCTTTTAATTAGCAAATCGAAATTTAAAACGATACGAAAGTTCACCAGAATAATAATCATTAGGCATATTTGTTTTTTAAATTTAAATGAGAATGGATGGACAGATAATTATGCATAACACATTAAAGATTAGCCCTTTTTTGTATTGTATTAGGGGCGTGGTAGTATAAATGTTTATACTTATAAATTAATTATATATACATGAGTTGTATATTAGTTAAAAATTATTGAAATTTTTGCATAAATACCCAATTTGAAAAAAATATTTGCAAAAATACAGATCAACCTCATATGCAATCACATATACAACCGTTTCAACCTTATATGTACCATATATGCAACCTCGTCTGTATTTTTGCAAATACTTTAATAAAAATTGGTATTTTTGGTAAATTCTCAAAATTATTTATAAGACATATCTATAATTATTGAATTAAAAGAGAAATATTGATAAAGTACCTCATAATTTGGGTCATATTTGGCAAATTTCCTTACATTAAAGCTAAAAAAATATTTTTTAACAACAATATATTTATGAGTTGTGTTTAGATTTTATCATGTAATATTAAATTAAGTTAAATGAACTTCTAATTTAAAACAATTTTATCAATAATTAAATAATATTATATAAACTATATTAAAAAGATAATTATCAAGTAATATTAAACTATTTAGAATAACAAAGATGTTTGGTTCATAAAATAATTATATAATTCGTTTCACAAAATAATCCTATTAGTAATACGGTGGAATTTCATTACTATGATAGATTGGATCCTTTTAACTACATAATTTAATAGCATTTGTTTATTACACACTCTCAGGTGATTCATTCTTTTATAAGTATATCAATTTAATATTTCATATTAATATTATAATTTTGATCCGTATTTCGCACGAGTTATGAGGTTCAATTATTCACGATTCTAATTTAATGTTTTTAATTTCAGGCTCATATTTCGTACTGGTTATCAACTAATATTGTTTTTTAATCTTTTTAAAGCTGAAATACATATTTTGAAACTGAATTTATAAATACGTTTTATCATACTAGGTATCGAATACCCAATATGTTATTTCAACCAAAAATTTGTTTTATAAATTTTTGTAAAATGCATATTTGCACAAGAAAATAAGAAAATTATTTTATTAAAATACATAATATTTGTAAGTGTTTAAAAAGTGTTAGTTTTGACATTTTTCAAAAGAAGCTAAATCTATTATTATATATAATAGAGCAACGGGGGGTTAGATGAGACATTTTATTCATATTACAATTACTAAATTACCCTTTATAATTGTATGTTAATAATTATTAATTACATCAAAATTAATATGCATCTATTAATTAGTATGACTCATTATTACGTATATTTATTACTATTTCATTATAAAACTAATAATTATACAATTATATATATACATATATATATATATATTTATTTTATTATGATAATACAGGTAACTATTATAATGAAGCATCATTATCATAAAATGGCGAAAACTAAATTTAAACGAAGATCAAACTGAATTTTTTAAGGTTAAATGTGATGTACCGTTAAAAAATTACAAACGTATTTAGATATAACAAATATAGAACTTTTATTTCTATGAGAAAAATATTTGAACAAACTTGAAAATCATTAATATTACGATACATACTTCCCGTTCATGAGATCATCGGTTTCACAACATATACTTCCGTCAAGATCAACAATCATGTAACTCACTTATCTCGCTTTTAATAAAATACATTAGTTATTTTTTTAAAAAAAGTAAAATTCATTCACATTCTCAACATGTGTGGTGAAAAAGATTATCAATCACTATAGCGAATATTGCAAACCCAAAATAAGAAATTAAGACAACTAAAGCAAATGAACTAATATTTTCTTAATCAATTAATATGATCTTTTCAAATAATTATAAATGTTCGTACTTGCTGGCACCAATTGTAGAAGTCCAAAATTCAAAACACTTCAAAATACATATTTTACGAATATTATATATGTTATTAAATCCAAAATTAGAAAAAAGATAATCTCAAAACATAACATATATTTCATTTATGTAATATGAACACGGTCCACACGTGAATTTAGAAAAAAATTAAGTTTCGCACATAATATTGAAACATACAAATCGGAAAAACTCATACTTATAATTGAGGTAACTACACAAACAAAACTAACTTTTCACATATCACGCCATACTATATATCTATTTAACAAGTATGCATACAAATTCTAAAATATTTCAAAATAGAACATGTCCAAAATAGAGGATACGCATGACTCGTACATGTATATAGCTATTTAATTAACTAGAGATTTTTGCCCGCGCTACGTGTTCTAAATAATAAATAAATTTAATTTTTTTAAAATATATTAAATAATATAAAGAGAAATATTTACGTAACTTTTCAGTTGAACACTAACACAACATTACTCTTTTAACGCGAATATACTTTTTCACATATGTTAGAAAAATATATTTAAGACACTAAGACAACATAATAAAAGTAAATTTATGTATATATGTTTTTAACTCAATGTAAACATATTTATAAAAAATAACGAAAAATATATTTATATACGAAAAAGTTCCTTTATACTGTCGACCCGATTATAAATGTAATAATTTATTTTTTGAATCTAATGTATATATTTATATGATTATAATTAACTTAAAAAAATTGGTTAAATTTTATACTGTCATAACTTTTTGTAACACCCAATCTCATTTTTGAATATAAAATAATTGAAAGAGTACATACATCTTATGATATCAAATTATCATATCAAATATGAATCGAGGGAGCCAATCTTAAGAAGCCAACATTCAACGCAGATGTTGGATGCGACAATTACAAGATTTTTGGGCTCACACACCTGGCTGGATTCTCCCAATACTTTGTTGATTGTAATATGGACCTGAGACTTTGTTCCTTGAAAGAATTTGACAGGCTGAGACTTAAGCATCTATTTTAAATCAACTTCATGTCCTGGTTTGTGCAAATGAAACTTAACCAATTAATGTGGAACTTTAGTATTAGAAGACACCATTTATTTGTCAAATTGATACATTCAAGACTTACCACTTACAAATACCTCTATGCTAAATAAATTGTACAGTACATATATGCAATGCACTCTTCAGATTAGAAATCATAGGTATAACAGAATCATACTCAATCATTACTGGACCCAGATAGTCTCGTGACTAGCAAAATTTATGTCAAGGCATATTAAGTCACTTAGGAACATACCGTTTCCAGGAGTTTCCTTCAAAGCAGACGAAGATAACTTCTTATTTCCTGCTTCTGCTTCAGATAATTGTATAAAGTGCTCAAACTGTGTTTTCATGTTAAAAATTTATTTCTCAATGCCAAGACCAATGGCATCAGGCAGCAAGTCGACAATGTCTTCCAAGTCATCTTCATCATATACAAAAAAATCATCGTCCTCATGTTGCTGGCTGAGCCAGTAGTTATAAAACCATGTCGAGGTTTTCGTCAATTGCCACCATTCTGATGAGAAACCCTTCACTTGACGAAGAGCAGCTGAAATAAAGAGTGGGCCATTTGGATTCAAGGCAGACTTTTCTTTAGAGATTCATTTCATTCTTACCTTTCAAAAATTGGAACAAAAAAACACAATGCAGAGTAGTAACTTACGACTTTTAATTTTTCATTGAAAATGGGGTTAACAGAACCATCTGAATCAGTAGGCCGAGTAGAAGTAAGATTGTTCTAAACAACTATTTTTCTATATTTTCAAGCAGTGCAGAATCAATATTAGCCTCTAAAATCTTGGGTCTTACTTTAAAAGCTTTCATGCTATATAATTTATTTTGTACGGATTGAACAGTTTTTATATAACTTTGCAATTTGTGAATTAGTTAAAAAAATTGAATGAAGCCATAAAAATAATTAACTTATATGTTTAAAAACTAAAGGAAAATTAGTCAAAAATTTAGAAAAAACACTATAATCGATAGGTTATCAAATTGTATCAAATTTAAAATATATCATATAACAGTTTGCCTACTCATTTATATATATATAGGTAAAAGTTATTTTTAAAATGATTTGTTGAAAACCTTAAATTTTTAACAATCTAAATTAATTTATACAAATGAATAAATTTAGTTTTGAGAAAAAATATTATACGTACAACTTTTGTACCCGAGAATATGAATTTATTTAAAAAAAGACGCAAAATGTATATCAAATGATGGAATTTAAGTAAAAATATGGAGATTCTAAATAAAAGGTATTTTAAATACTCAAAATATATTATCGTGATACACTAATCACTACTTCAAATTCTGTAATGATTTAATTTTTTTAATTTTAATTATTATTCTTAAGAAATTAATAATTAAAATTATTTACAAATAATGTATCTTAACTTACTAATAACGTGAATGAATGTTTATCTAACTCTTTTTCAAAATCTTTAATGTATACTGGTGCTTTGGAAATAAAAAAATAAATTATTTAAAATAAAATCCTTTGATTATACAATGCAATTAAAAAATTTATGATTTTTTTCCCGATATGACTATATAAGGTTTAAATAAAATTATGTTGTCCATCAATTAATAATAAATATATGAACTAAAAACTACGAAAAAAATGTTTATCAAAATTTAGTCATTTTGAAATAAGTAATTTGCAGTTAATGTTTGTTTTACAAAAAAATATATTTTGCATTGCATTTGAAATCATTTTATATTAAGTTTTCATTCATACAAATAACTATATATCAGTTCAATCCCACAATCTTTAAATTAATTAACTACTTATAAAGAGCAAATTTTTGCAATTTTAAATCACTGTAATTGCTTTGTATAATTGAGAAGGAGAATTTTACGTGCCTCCCACATTTGTTTTATGAATTTTTACGTGCCTCCTACGTTTTTGTTTTAAATAAATTTGATGAAGGTTAATGTTTGAATTAGGTATAGTATTTCCCAATTAGTTAAATTAAAATAAATGAGGAAAAACACGGTAATTTTGAGCTCAAAAATAAGACTAACATTGTCAAATTTTTCTGAAATTTAACTATTTTTCTTGAAAAAATTAAGAAGATCAGTAGCTTGAAAAGGCTATAGCTCTTTATCAAATATGTAAAAACAACATATAATGGAGAATGGGGATCATAATTGAGACATAAAGGTATCGTGATATATATGTTTTTAATACTCAGGTCAACAAAATTCTTTACTATAGTATTATACAATTATACTGACATCTCGATTGCAGAATATGGGTTCATAAGAGGATTAGCTAATGCAACCTTATAACCCAACCCACAGAGTGAAGTCCCTCTAAATTAGCAGTGGTAATGATATTTATAGATGATTCATATATCTCTTTCTTTACTATCTTAATATGTACATGACACCATATGTATCGAGAACATAATAAAGAATATTACAATCTAACAACCTACATAAGAATAGTAAAAAACTTACGGGCAAAGATATATAGAATCATAGGTGTAACTCGTATGCTCTCGTAATATATGCCATATTTCAACCATTTGCTTCCATTTTCCACACTATGCGCAAGTGTCTAAAGTTACATGTGCTTTTAAAAATCATACGTCTGAGTAGTTTTGTTGTCCTAAATCCATATGATTTTTCATAGATTGCGCCAGAGTTGATGAAAAGCCCAAGGAATCCACACGGCCCTATCGAACCAGATTAAGAAATTAATAACCATCATAACATATATAATTTCTTCATCCTAAAGCAGACACTTTTTTGTAACATGCCGCAAACATTTTCGATACTATTTTGAGACTATACATTGTTTTTCAGAGTCTTGCCCTGTTTAGCATGATCTGGTAGTGGATGAGAACATCTAAGGTTTTAACCAACAAAATAAAGATTCTGTTTCCAAGTTCTAATAAAAATACTCCAAATAATGTATCAAGTTTCAGGCTCCAAGAGCATTCCACATCCTTAATAAAAAAGACTAATTACTCTTGGTAACACTATTTTATTCCAGATTAACATTTCGTTTCTAAGTTCTAACCTTTTCAATTCTTCACACATCAGTAAAATTACTTCATAATCAGCCGACACTAAAATGCTCTCCGTTATAAAATTATAATTATCTATTCAGTAACTATTCCTAAGATTAATATAGAGAAAAATTAGATTACATGCAAATTTTCAAACTCGTCAATAAACTCACCAGGCTATAGATCAGACCACTAAATTAAATTTACTCACTTTAGTATCATAATTAAATTTTTAGCTAAGATACCACAAAAATTGCAAGAATTTATACCCTCAGTTCTCTGGCTAGATGCTCAAATCATCAATTTATAGCATTGACAAAAGAAGATAACATAGTTTTGTACACATAAATTTACATGTAAATATGATGCAAAACTCTAAAATTCATAGCCATAATGTTTATAGAAACCTCCCGCTCTAACCTAAAAGTAAAATTGACCACAACTAAATTCAAAGTTTTAAAAAAATAAAATATGTACATGACTACAACTTATACAATTCTAAAATGGAGATAAAATGGAGATGAAGGCTACAACTTATACAATTCTAAGGGATAAAATGGAGATGAAAGTTACACCTTATACAATTCTAAAATAAAAAATATAGAAAAACTCACTGAATGAGGACTTTGTTTTCACTGAATTCTTATAACGTCGATAAAAAAAATGCATAATAGGGTATATTCAGAGAGGTATTTCACCTTCTTTACTATGCTTCTTCTTTTCTTTATCGTGGTGCTTGACATAATATCTTCATTGTGATTGCATAATCAGAAAATAAACTGCAAATCTACAATAAATATGTAAACAACAAAGATAGACATAAACACGCACATGTGGACAAATATATATTTGCAGAAATTTAAACAAAGAGCGTACACCTGAATATTAACGTAGATATTATAAAGAGAAAGAGCAAATTGACAAACCGTAAGAAACGGAGAAAATAAAACCAGATCATCTAATATCATTAAAAATGAATAAGTTTTTAACATATCAATATTGTATCTGGTAAAAATAAAATTGCAGAATTAAAGCTATAAAGTTATAATACACAGAGAATCAACATGAGAAAAAAGATAACAAAAATAAATTTGTCTCAGTCAAGAATCATATAAAAGATAATAAAAATTAATCTTGCAAATTGAAATATCGGAGATAACAGTAATCTTGACAGGAGAGCTCTTTTGACATCCACTTTCAATGATCTTTAGAGAATCAACACACAAAAATTGTCATTACAGATTTGAAAAATATAACCAACACGTATTGGATATGCATATAATATGTACAAACATATATTACTAAATCGCAGGAAGAGGAAGAAATACAAAAACAAATAGAGAAAAATGAGATGTTTGAGATTTAAAATCAAACAGTTGGTGTACATACCTTGATTCGTGATTTTATAACCACTGTTGTAGAATTAATCAACCCATCGTCATCTTCTACCTAAACCAAAACTAATATAGATAAAGAATAATAGTAAAAATATATTGAATCTATACAAACAACAATACTAAAATTACATAAATGAAGGAGTGAAGAGAAGAATAAAAAGAAAAGCGGAAAAAAGAAGAAATGTGATGTACTAACCTGTTTGTTCATTGTGTTGTATTAGCAAATGAAACTCAATTAAAATCTACATGTACCTGCAAAAAGAAAGAGAGAAATTGAGATTCTGAGATTTGAAATTTGAGAGAAGAAGAATAACTGACGTGTATATATCAATCTAATTTAACTCAATTTACAAATGTAACTAAGAAACTAAGCAACCAAGAGAGAAACATTTGTAAGCTGTATTCTTAGCATTTCTCTCGTTCTTAGTTGTTATCATTTTGTAAGCAGCTGTGAGCTTTTTGCACACAGAGTTCTCTCGATATATATTATATATCTCTGGTGGAATCATTCAAATCCACCAGAAAGTTTTTAAAGACTCTTGTTTTTAATTACTTGTGTTTTGATTCATTTCAAGTAACTATTCCGCATTGCTAATCAATTCACACTTATATATATAATTGAGTTAGAACATTTTTATTCAAGAAAAAGTTTCAAGAATTCCATTCAACCCCCCTTCTGTAATTCTTGTTACATTGTTAAGGGACTAACAATTGGTATCAGAGCGAGCTCTTGAAGAACAAAGAGTTTAAAGATCAAAACAATACAACAAGATGAACAAGAAGGATGTTGGAGTCAAGATTCCTTTTCTGGATAAAGATAATTACCATTATTGGAAGGTAAAGATGCATCTTCATTTGCTTTCTCAAGATGAGGCCTATGTGGACTGCATCGAAAGAGGCCCTCATGTTCCAATGTGAGCTGCAACTGGAAATGAGCCATCTGTCCCCAAGCCAAGGCATGAATGGTCTGATCCTGATATTGAACAAGTCAGGAAGGATAAAAAGGCCATGAATATCCTGTTTAATGGAGTTGATGGTGATATGTTTGACAACATTATCAACTGCAAAACTGCCAAGGATGTTTGGGATACAATACAGATCATCTGTGATGGCACCGATCAAGTTAGAGAAAATAAGATGTAGCTACTGATTCAGCAATATGAGCATTTTCATAATGAAGAAAGTGAGTCTCTCACTGACATTTTTAGTAGGTTTCAAAAACTGCTAAATGCTCTAAAGTTGCATGGAAGGGTCTATCAGACAAAAGACTCCAATATGAAATTTTTTAGATCTCTTCCAAAGGAATGGAAACCAATGACAGTCTCATTAAGAAACTCACAAGATTATAAGGAGTTTACTTTGGAGAGACTGTATGGCATCCTGAAAACTTATGAGCGATGAGAGGATGGAGAGAGGAAAGAAGAAATGAGGGTCCATTGCACTAGTTGCTGAGTTAGAGAAAGAGAAGGAGATGAAGATGGAAGCTGTTGAGTCAACTTCAAGGGTCTGTGAAAGCAAGGGCAAGGGGCTTGCAGTAGAAAGTGAAGATTCTTTGAGCCAAGATGATATGGAAGACATTGATGAACATTTAGCATTTCTTTCTAGAAGATTTGCCAAGCTCAAGTTCAAAAAGAACTTTGGAGCAACCAAACCAAATAGAAATATGGTGGATAAATCAAAATTTAAATGTTTCAAATGTGGCTTGGCAGGGCACTTTGCCAGTGAGTGTAGAAAGTCAGATTCCAGTAAGAAAAAGTTTGAGCCTGTGGATTATAAGCAAAAATACTTTGAGCTGCTCAAACAAAAGGAAATGGCTTTCATTACATAAGAAAACGACTGAGCAACAGATGGTCTGGATGAAGATGAAGATGTCAGCTATGTCAATCTAGCCCTAGTGGCCAAGTCTGATGAAACAGAAACAAGTTCTTCAAGTAATCAGGTAATTACTATAAACCTTGCACATTTATCTAAAGCTGGGTGTAATGATGCCATAAATGACATGTCTACCGAGTTATATCATTTGCGTGTTACACTTAAATCTCTTACTAAAGAAAATGCTAAAATCAAAGAAAATAATTTGTTTTTAAGTGAGAGAAATAATGTGTTAGAGTCTCAGTTCATTGATTTTGAAAAATTAAGAATTGAGTGTAAGATTGCCAAGGAGGAATTAACTGAGTCCTTGAAGAAAGAAGAAATTTTGAAGAAGCAGTTCGAGCGTGAACAGGAGGTGATTAAGGCAAGGAAAACATCTAGAGATGTCCATGCTCAAATTACCAAAGTTCAAGGAATCGAGTCTTTCTGTGATGTAGCCTGGAAAAAGAACAAGGAGAAACTAGAACCAAATTTGGTGGATGGAGTGCTAACAGATGTAGACTCGACGGATGATGAGGATCATCCATCGGATAACAAAAAGGGTTATCCGTCGACTGATGAAAATCCTCATCCGTCGGCTGTAAGCAAGCTTATCAGTAAAGCCAAACTTGTTAAGCTGAATGAAAAGTATGGATCTATTTCCAAGAACTTTGTTTCAGGAGAATCGAGTCAAGTTAAGAAAGGGAAAAAGGCTAATGTTGGTCACATGACTGTCAAACAGTTAAGTGACAGACTTGAAAAGATTGAGGTGAAAATATAGGTTAAAAAGAAAAATAATAGAAATGGTAAATAGGGATTAACAAACACAATAACTACACACCTAATAAATATGCTCCTAGAAAAATCTGTGTCAAATGTGGTAGTGTAAATCATTTGTCTGTTAATTGCAAATCTGCCATGCCTACTTCCATGTCTGTGCCATCTCACTTTCCTAACATGAATGCCATGCCTCCCATGTCTATGAATGTTATGTCTACACAGAATTTGAATGCACAGTTTGCTAATATGCCATTTGCACCTAATCCATAATATGTTGCATTTAGTATGCCACAAATGCCATTTAGCAAGCCTTACTGGAATAACATGTTCACTAATAGCATGCCATTCCCTGTTGATTATAATATGCATGATAATTCTGTTGCAATGAATGGTTTCAAAGGCCCAACTCAAATGACCAAGGATGAATCTGATATCCCCAAGTCAAATGAGATAAAACCTAAGAAATAGAAAAAGAAAGCTAACAAGGAAGGACCCAAGGAAACTTGGGTACCAAAATCAACTTGATTTGATTTTGATGTGTGCAGGGAAACAGAAAGAATCTTTGGTACTTGGATAGTGGTTGTTCAAGACACATGACTGGTGATTCTACCCTGCTCACAGAGTTCAAGGAGAGAGCTGGACCAAGTATTACTTTTGGAGATGACAGCAAGGGTTATACTGTGGGATATGGCTTGATTTCAAAGGACAATGTCATCATTGAGGAAGTTGCCTTAGTGGATGGTCTCAAACATAACTTGTTGAGTATCAGCCAGCTTTGTGATAAAGGCAACTCAGTAACCTTCAACTCAGAAGCCTGTGTTGTGACTAACAAAAGAAGCAACAAAGTGGTTCTCACTGGGGTGAGGAAATGTACCTAGCTGATTTCAACTCATCTAATGCAAAATCTGTTACTTGTCTTCTCAGTACAGCAAGTCAGGATGAAAGTTGGATATGGCACAAGAAGCTATCCCATTTAAACTTCAAGACCGTGAATGAGCTAGTAAAGAAAGAACTGGTTAGAGGTATTCCTCTAGTGGAGTTTTCTAAGGATGGACTGCGTGATGCCTGTCAAAAAGGGAAGCAGATTAACGCATCATTCAGGAAAAAACTTGATTCAACAATTGAAGAACCTTTGTAACTGCTACACATGGATTTGTTTGGACCAGTCAATGTATTGTCCATCTCAAGGAAAAGATTTTGCCTAGTAATTGTAGATGATTTCTCAAAGTTCTCTTGGACATATTTCCTAAAGTCTAAAGAAGAGGCTAGTGAAATCATTTTCAATCACATAAGGCAAGTCAATAATCATCCTGATTTCATGGTTAGAAGAATCAGGAGTGACAATGGAACTGAGTTCAAAAATTCAGTCATGAGAGCATTCTGTGAGGAAAATGGGATTCTGCATGAGTTTTCAGCAGTAAGAACTCCACAACAGAATGGAGTAGTGGAAAGGAAGAACATATCACTTATTGAAGCTGCAAGGACAATGCTTGAAGAATCTAAACTACCAACATATTTCGGGGCTGAAGCTGTAAATACTGCATGCTACACTCAGAATATTTCCCTGGTTAATCAAGCAAGATGCATGACTCCCTATCAATTGTTCAAGAACAAGAAGCCAACCCTAAAATTTCTTCATGTCTTTGGCTGTAAATGCTATATTCTGAGAAATCAAACTGATCAAAATAGGAAGTTTGATGCTAAAGCAGATGAAGGAATTTTTGTTGGATATGCTGTTGGTAAAGCATATAGAGTCTACAACCTAAGAACCAACATTGTTGTGGAATCAATACATGTTATGTTTGATGATAAAAAGATTGAAGGACTTCAAGATGGAGATTACCATGAGAGCCTCAAATTCGACAATGTGGAGATGATTAGTGATGACAGCGATGATGAAAGTAATCAAGAAACAGTATCAAAGGATAATGCAGAAAAATCTACTACCAATAAAGCACAAAACTCAACATCTGTCAAGTTCTATAATGCTTCATCCGTCGGGAGGCAATCTGCGTTATCCGTCGGGAGACAACCAGCTTCATCCGTCGGCACTCAAAATTCACCATCCGTCGGGTTATCAAAAGGAGCAGGAAGTCAGGATAGATCACCTATAGAAAGTTCCCCTTTCTCAAATCAAAGATCCACAAACTCAGGGGGAGTTTCTAACAATCAAAACTCAATCACACATCAAGACAACAATGAGGCCTCTTCATCTAGAGCTAATCTACCTCAACAAAGAAAATGGACAAAAGATCACCCCTTTGAGCTCATAATTGGTGATGTTTCTAGAGTTCAAACCAGGAGAGCAACTCAAGAAGAATGTCTATACAACAGCTATCTTTCCAAGGAAGAACCAAAGAAGGTAGAAGAAGCTTTGTTGGATCCTGATTGGATTTTAGCTATGCAGGAGGAGCTAAACCAATTTGAAAGGAATAATATATGGAAGCTGGTGCCCAAGCCTAAAGGAAAGAATCCAATAGACACCAAATGGGTATTCAGAAACAAGATGGATGAAAATGACATAGTATTCAGGAACAAAGCTAGATTGGTTACTAAGGGCTATTGTCAACAAGAAGGAATAGATTTTGATGAAACATTTTCTCCTGTTGCAAGACTTGAAGCCATTAGAATCTTCTTAGCCTATGCAGCCCATGCCAATTTCAAGGTCTATCAAATGGATGTCAAAAATGCCTTTCTGAATAGAGATTTGGAGGAGGAAGTCTATGTCAGTCAACCTCCTGGTTTTGAAGATCCAAATTTTCCAGAACATGTCTATTATCTTTTGAAATCACTTTATGGATTGAAGCAAGCACCTAGAGCCTGATATGACACTTTATCAAAGTTCCTTTTGGAAAATCATTTCACAAGAGGTACTGTAGATAAAACTTTATTCTTTAGAAATGTTAATGGCTCTAGTATACTTGTTCAAATTTATGTAGATGATATTATCTTTGGCTCTACAGATGAGAAACTTTGCAAAAAATTTGCCAAATTGATGCAAAGTAAGTATGAAATGAATATGATGGGAGAACTAACTTACTTTCTTGGTTTGCAAGTTAAGCAAGTTAGTGATAGAATATTCATTAGTCAAACTAAATATATTTTTGATCTTTTAAAGAAGTTTGATCTAATGGAGTGCACATCTGCAAAAACTCCCATGGCTATTGCAACTAAGCTTGAATTAAACACTACAGAAAAGTCTGTGGATATTTCAAGTTATAGGGGCATGGTTGGCTCACTTCTGTACTTAACAGCTAGTGGGTCAGATATAATGTTTGCTACATGTTTATTTGCTAGATTTTAGGCTGATCCTAGAGAATCTCACTTAATAGCTATGAAGAGAATTTTCAGATATCTCAAGGGAACACCAAAACTTGGCATTTGGTACCCTAGAGATTCTGGTTTTGATCTAACTGGTTATTCAGATGCAGATTATGCAGGTTGTAGAATTGATAGAAAAAGTACAACAGGAACCTGTCAATTTCTAGGAAACAAGCTTGTGTCCTAGTTCAGTAAAAAACAAAATTCAGTTTCTACTTCTACAACTGAAGCTGAATATATTGCTGCTGGTAGTTGATGTGCACATATTTTATGGATGAAAAATCAATTGCTTGACTATGGTTTGCAAGTTGAGAGGATTCCTATTTTCTGTGATAACACAAGTGCAATTGCCATCACTAAAAATCCAGTACAACACTCAAGGACAAAGCACATAGATATCAAGTACCACTTCATAAGGGAACATGTAATGAATGGTATAGTGGAACTATATTTTGTTCCAAGTGAGAAGCAGCTTGCAGATATCTTTATCAAGCCACTGGATGAATCCACCTTTTCAAGGTTGGTAAGAGAGTTAGGTATGCTTAATTATTCTTAAATCTATATGAGATAATCTGCTAGTTGATATGCAGCCAGAAATTTAATTGATTTTTCAGTCTTGGATGAAATTTTGGCTAAGTCAAAATTTACATCTCGACGGATGATCCTTATCCATCGAGTTTGATCATCCGTCGGCATACTATTTGCTAATAAAAATCAATTATTTTTCTGGAATATTTTATGACTCGACGGATAGCAGTATATCCTCATCCGTCGAATTGTCTTAATCTCAGCCGTTAATTCCCTGAATATTATCTATCGAGTATACTTACAGTTTGTAAGCATAACACGACGGATAATGGGTGGAATTTTTACAGTTTATTTTTAAACGGCTATTTTAGGCAATTTTGATTGGTCACTTTATTTTACTTTATTATTTTTAGCAGTTATTTTTTTTTGATAGTATAAAAGCTTATTTCATTTCAATTGCTTTTTTATCACTCTCAAATCAACTGCTCAATTTTCTTTCTCTTTTAAAGCACTTAGTCTTTCACTTCAAGCTCTCATTCTCTAACAATGGCGCCCGTTGTCAAGATTATGTCTCAAACTGGGTTTATTTATGAGAAGAACAATTTCACTGCATTAGTAAACAAGGGTACTCAGCAATCTGGTGACTATCACAAGATGATGGACTTTGTGAAGAATTGTAAGCTTAGCTATGCCATGCTGGAATCACCCACAATCTTTTGTGAAGTTATTGAAGAGATGTGTACCACTGCTACATACAACTCAACAGATAAGACAATCACACTCACCATTAAAGATAAAGAATTCTGTATTAATAGTGATGTCATAAAAGCATATTTCAAGATTCCTGATAACACTGTGACCTCACCACACACTGACACTAATATAATCAATATGCTTAATTACATGAACTATGCTCTTTCTACTTCTAAGTTAAGTGACATTAGGAGACTGGGGCTTAGGAAATAATGGAGTTTTATATGTGATGTAGTGACAAAGGTCTTTTCAGGAAAAGTCAGTAATTTTGATTCAGTCAATATCTCCATGCTTAACATGCTCTACATGCTAGTTACAAATAAATTCTATAATTTCAGTGACCTTGTCTTGTTTGAGTTAGGTTTTAAACTAGGAGAGTTAAATAAGAGAGGTAAGAATGTGTATTATGCTAGATTCTTTATGATATTAGCTAACCATCTCTCTGAGGGTATTGTGCTTGAGAACCCTTACAACAAATTAGATTGTTGGGTTCAAGAGAGAAGGCTCATTGCAGATTTGAACAGGGCCAATCATCACAAGGAGGTGCCACTGTTCTATTTCCCTGTAATGGAAGCACCTCAGGTAAGTGAGGTAAGTTCATCCATTCTTACCACTATTCCAACCTCAATAATTTCTTTGAGTTCTAGTGTGGCTATGGCAACTGTGTCAATGACCCAACAGTTGCCTACCCAAGCTACCAAACCTACAAAAATTTCAAAATCCAAATCAAAGAAAGCCCCCTCTGGTATCTCTCAAAAGATGCCAGTTGCAAAATCCACCAAAACCAAAGAGGGGAGTGTGCAGGTGGGTAAGTCAGGTGAGGAAAGGGGTGAACATAACTGCAGTGGTTCCCAGCCTAGCCACACTGCAATTTCCCAATATACTGCAGTGCTTAAAAAGGATAAAAGCTCATTACTAGCTACATCCTCCCAAAAGGATGTAGTTATTGAACAAAGCTCTCAACCAAGATCACAAGCCAAGAGGGTTAGGGACACAAGCTCACACCAAACTTATGCCAGAAAGAAGAAATCTAAAACCTTTGGGGATGCACAGGGTACACACACTGTGCAAACTGGTGCTAAAGACACAGTCACTGCACCTTCACAAATTTAGTTTGATGTGACTCCAATAAATGTGGAGTCACATCCAAAATCTCTAGTAATAGAAGCACCTCAAACACCAAACTCACCCACAAACTCACTGGATGTGGATATGATAAACACATCAATTACTGATTCCCCTTCTTTAATTTTGTTGGGGAAGCCAAAATCTAGTGCAAGTGAGCATCATCTTTTAGATGATTTGTTAGCTCACTTGCCCATTCTTTCAGGAACTGTTGAATTATCTGTGGCCAAAATATCTTCAATCAGCACATAGTCCACAATAGTTTCCATTCCTAGTTCATTTATTTCTACTCTCTCGATGGATATTGCTCATCCGTCGAGTAGTGATTGTATCCCGACGGATAAGCTTAACAGCAGTTATCCGTCGGATAGCAAAACCACTCACCCGATGGATATCACTCATCCGTCGAGTATCTCTGCACAGCTTCAAACTTCATTTATTTCAAGTGTAGAAGAATTAGTGGTTGTACAGTCACTATTAGGATTAAGAGAGAAGAGTGTTTTGAGTGAGAGTCTGGGTTGCTCCCAGGAAAAAGGAGAGGAAATGAGTGAAATTATGCAATCCATTTCTTCAGGATTGGCAAAAGAAAGTGAGAGGAGTCCCACCTTAGAAGGTGAAGGTGAGGGTGTGAGGATGGGGAGCCAGGGTGAGACCCTGATGCAACAAAAGAGAGAAAACGAGAGAAATGCAGGTACTGGAGCTATAAGGATGGATGTCATTGCTAGTGAGTTAACGAATATCCAGGATGCAGACAGGGAGGGACTATCTCAGCAACCTAAAGCTGTTATAGATTCCACCTCCCTTGATGCTGAGGCATTTACTCACCCTGTTTCAGCTTATCAACTTCTTGCTGAACAGGGCAATGACAATGCAGAAAGGATGCTCAATCTGGTGCATACCACACAGTCTATGATAAGAGCTAAGGATGCCATCACAACTTTGCCCTCTACAGCTGGTTATGTGGATTATGAGACTGGTGGCTCAGCTGATTTCTTTGGTGATGAAAGTGGGGATAGTGAAGATGAAGCAATGGACATAGGGGGAGAAGTAGGTTCCAGTTCAACATCAGGTATGCCATCATGGGCATTTTCAAAGCACTGTGATGAGCACTACTTCAAGACAACCCTGATCCGACTAATCAATCAGACAAATACTGCTCTTCAAACCACTTCAAATGCCAGCACCAAGAAGCTCCTTCAGGAACATCTAGCCTCTCTGCAACTTTAACAAATTCAAGGCTTCCAATATGCTAGGGATGTAAACACCATCAAGGGTGATATTGAGGAGATGAAGAAGGCCATTTCAGACAAAATGGACTCTAAGCTTCCAGAAGCTACAATGCTTGACATCAAGAGGCAATTAAGGAAAAATTCTGATCTTGCAACCAAGATAGATGCATTGGATACAAGAATGTCAGCCATGGAAGCATCTTTAACAACCATTCATCTTCATCAAGCCCAACAGACAGATTTACTTCAAAAACTGGCGGCTGCTCAAACCCCCTCCTCTACTCAACTTGATGATAACAAAAAGGGGGAGAAAAGATCAAGTGAGGGGGAGAAGCTTCAAATTCAAATTAGTAAAGTAATTGTGCCTTCAATTACTATCTCAAAACCACCATTTACAAACAGTATAGATCTGATAAATGAAGCAGCATCCAACATTAGAGCAGCTGAAATGAAGCAGTTGAAGCCAATCAACTGGGAGAAGATTGATGAGGATATACAAAAGAAGTTTGGACTAGTCAAGGAGCCAGTAAAGTCAACCATCCATCACTCTCAAGTCAAGTAAATTTCTGTGAATGAGATGAGCATGAACTATCTGGAAAGGGGACAGTCATCCTGCATCAAATCTCCAAAGGCTGAAATGATTCTGAAACCAAGGGTAAATTATTCAAAATTATTATTGAAGAACCCTTTGGATACTGTGTATGAGACACCTAATCCTGATGCAAAGAAGCTTCTGTCAAGGTCAATTGTTTTCTACAAAGATCCAGCTGATTCAGCTTCTAAAAAGAGAATTGCTAAAATATTCAGGAATGGGAAAAAAATTTGTGTGGTGGCTGGACATCCTCAATTTACTTAAGCAAAGAGAGAAGAAAAGGCTAGAGTGAAGCAGGAAAAGAAGCAAGCTGCTCTAGATGCTAAAAAGGCTAAACAAAAGAAAGAGTAAATTGCTATCTTGGCCAAGCTACATGCTGTAAATTCATCACAACAAATTCCTGCTCAGCCATCTGAAATCATTGAATCTCAAGATCCAAAGAAGCAAGTTGAACAACAGAAGAAGTCTCCAAGAATCAAGGAATTGGATAAAAGAACCAAAAGGAAACTGGACATTGTTGATAAGGAATTGGAGAATCAGTTTCCCAAGGAGTCCACTCCAACTACAACTCAAGCATCAAAACCCTCTGTGGTATTTGAAGATATCAAGGTGGTGGATCCTTACAGGAACATTCATGGTGAACCTATTGTGCCTAAGGATTAGCCAATAGAATGGGAGAACATACCAATTCCTGACTTCAATTTACTAATCCTCAGCAAGCCAAAAAGAACAAAGTCAAGAGCAGTCAAGAAAGTGAAGTTGTCACCACTAAAATCCAAATCTCTAGTTAAAGCTCAATCTAAAGTCAACAAAGGAGATTATATGTACTTGTGTGACATCAAGGAGTTTTCTGATCTAAATCTCTATCTAGATGAACTAAAAGAAGTGAGAGGAATTGATGCATACAGAAACCTACCTGAAAGGTTAGTGTTCAAGTACAGGGGAAGAAAGGAGATTCAATGGCCACTTCATAGGATCCTTCAAGAAAGCCAAGATGTACTGATTAAGGTTTATTCATCTTTCAAGAAGAACTTTGGGTTCAATGTTACTGCAAGAAGATTGGCACTGAAGAAGATTGAAGAACTAAGGAGTGTTAGAGCTAAAGATGCACTCCCAAAGACTCTAATTATCCCTTATACAGGGAGAAAAGTGCATCTAAGGCCCTACTGGCTGATGGAGTTCATGGATGACAAAGGAGTGATAAGATTTTTCAGATTAATTACCAATTGAGCATCTCTAGCAATGAGACTCTCTTGGAAATGCAAGAAAAGCTAAATCTCTCAGAATCTGATGAACTGGAATTCCACAGGCAGCTCCAAAATCAGATTGAAGAAAACAACAGAAAGCTTGGAAAGAGATCCAGACCATCAAGAAACTAGATAAATCTGCTTAGGCTAGAGGAGCATCTTGAAAATGACTGTGAGCAAAACTTTGAACATATTGTTAATTGAAGCACTTTTTAGTATTATCTACTGTCTTTTAAAGTTGTATTTTTAGGGTATTTTGTTATCATCAAGTATCTCTTAATTTATGGCTACAATTCCAGTAGACATAAATTGGGGGAGATTGTTGTGTATATGTTGTGTACTTGATGATTTCATGAACAAAACACCTTGGTAGATTTTACTTAGTGAATATGTAGCACTCGACGGATAAGGATTATAGTCCCGACGGATGACTCAATTTAGTCCCGACGAATAATGATTTATTAGTGAGTAGCTTATGTAACAATAAGACTATAGCACATTTCTGTATACACATTGTTTAGAATCTGTAGTAGTACTTAAGTCATGTTGACTTTAACTAGATATGCAGAATATGTTGATTAATTGTACATAGATGATGTCTTATAATTCTGCATAAATGAAATGGAGTCAAGTGCCTGATTGCTACCCGACGGATAAACAACAATGAATCCGACGGATGATCAATAACCCGACGGATGATCAATAACTCGACGGATTGTCATACACCCGACGGATAAAGAATTCAAATATCTGTTGACAGTGACAACACAATCACATGCGTCGAGTGTATGCAAATGGAATGTGGTAGCCTATTCAACTGGGTTTTCGAGAACAAAGAAGCATTGCCATTTCCATGCTATTATGAAGATATTCAAAGATGCTGGAATAGAGTAATGAAGTAGCAGTGTATTAGACTTGATAGTTTTTGTTTTATTATCTTGTCTTATTACTTTGTAATCTTGGTGATATATAAACCAAGAAGCAGCAATAGAATAGTAACTAAGAAACTAAGCAACCAAGAGAGAAACATTTGTAAGCTGTATTCTTAGCATTTCTCTCGTTCTTAGTTGTTATCATTTTGTAAGCAGCTGTGAGCTTTTTGCACACAGAGTTCTCTCGATATATATTATATATCTCTGGTGGAATCATTCAAATCCACCAGAAAGTTTTTAAAGACTCTTGTTTTTAATTACTTGTGTTTTGATTCATTTCAAGTAACTATTCCGCATTCTGCTAATCAATTCATACTTATATATATAATTGAGTTAGAACATTTTTATTCAAGAAAAAGTTTCAAGAATTCCATTCAACCCCCCTTCTGTAATTCTTGTTACATTGTTAAGGGACTAACACTGTTCATCTGTTAAAACCAGGTTCATGATTTACTGAATATATCCGGATGGATTCTCGAGGAACAAGTACATCAGGTATTCATCTCCTTTGCCAGTTTACTTATAATAATATTGTTTTGCAGATATCTGATTTGATCATGATTTTCTTATAGGTTCAAAACGACGTGTTCGTGGACGCAATGTTGAAAATGTGTTTAAAAATCCATCAGAACCAGAGAATCAAGGTAGTGTACACTTTAATTCCATTTCTGATTCATTTATTGAAAGTGATAATAATTTTCATGTATTAATTCAGTTGTCAAATATCGTACGCGTGGGAAGAATGTGGACAAGAATCTCACAAATTCAGCGAACAAATATGATACACGTAAGCTTTCTCTAAAGAATTTCAGATTGGTTGATGTGTATATACGTTTGAAAGACCATGTTATGTAACATACCATGTATCTTCTCCGACTGAGCATATGAGTAATGATAATGTACATTGTTATACATATATTTGATGTGCTTATGTTAATAAAACAGGTCATTCTGTAACAACTCCGTTATCAATTATTGATCAAAGCTTAACACCAGAACAAGATATTGGTCTCATTATTTATCAGCCTGATTGTTTTTATACATGGATTGATAAATGTGTCCTGAAGTTTCTATTAACATTCAGGAATAAGACAGCTTTTGAAAGGTGTGTTTCATAGCGGAGTTGCTGCAAATCTGGAAAGTAATAGAATGACATCAGAGTACATCAATGGTATCATTCTTCATCTATTCTGATTGTTATTATACAGTTTTTGTAATGATGTTTTCAGTTTGCATATATATGTCGTGTTGTTGTTAATAATAAAATAGGTCATTCTGTAACAACTCCGCAATCAATGATTGATCAAAGCGTGACACCAGAACAAGGTATTTGTATCATTGTTTATCCGTCTGATCCTTTTAATATGTGCATTTATAATTGTGATTTGAATTTTCTATTAACTCAGGAATAAGACAATTTTCGAAAGGTGTTTTGCATAGTGGAGTTGCAGCAAATCTGGAAAGCAATAGAATGACATCAGAGTACAATAATGGTATCATTCTTTATCCATTTTGATTGGTATTATACATTTTTTCCAATTTTTTCTTCGATCATTTATTATATATGTTGTGTTGGTGTTAATAATTTAGGCCTAATATATTGTTAAGATCATCAGTAGGTAAAATAAGGATGAATTTTACCCATTACTACTGATTAACAACTTCATGCATGTATTGTTTCATCTCAGTTTACATATTTAAAACAACAGCCGCAAAGTATTCTAAAGAGTCCTCTTTCAATATTTGATGAAAATATATCTCCTAATATTTTAGCAGCCTCAAAACCAGGTTAATTTTAAAATAGTTTGATCAACATCTTATTCCAACCTATTAGGAGATGTTAGTCATGTTTCATGCTTCCATTTATTTTCCATCTTCTATGTAGTGCGAAAAGTAAGAATTCGTTCAAAGAATTTGAACAAACAAGATCTCGGTGTTTTTCGTAACACCTTAGCAGATGGAGAAAGCAATAGAATGACACCAAAGCACAATAATGGTATCATTCTTACTCCATTCTGAGATGTATCATACCTTTTTATAATTGTGCCATCAATTTGCCTATATCTGTTGTGTTTCAGTTAATAATATAGGCCATCCAATGAGAACTCCTCTATCAAGAACTGATGAACGTGTGTCACCTAATATATCGTTAAGATCGTCAAGAGGTAAAATTTAGTTGATTTATTTCACGATTACTATTTTTAACATCTATTAGGCCAAAATTTATAGCGGAGACATGCTTCAGGTAGTATTTCATCTCAGAATTCACAGTTAACACAGCAGACGCAAAGTGTTCTGCAGACCTCTCTTGAAGAAAATCTTGAAAGCCACATAATTTGTTCAGAAGAACCTAATGGTATAATTCTTGATATATCTCATTTTTCTGATACATCTGTTATTAAATTGCTTTTGAAATTATGGATTTTGTGGGAATAGTTGCAGCAATGAACAATAGATCTATGATGCAGTCTGTTGCGGTAAAAAAATCACAATCGTGTCTGCCGAGTCCTCTATCACGATTTGATCAAAATATATCTCCTAATATTCCATCAAATTCAAAATCAGGTTAATTTTCATTACTTTCATTAACTTCTTATTTCAGTCTATGTATGAGTGTTTATCAGCGCAGATGCTAAAATATGTTTCCCATCTTCTATGTAGTGCATAAAGTTAGGATTCGTCCAAACAATTTCAACAAAGTAAATCTCGGTGTATTTCGTAGCACCTTACCAGATTTGAGAAAAATATCCGGATAATGTATGTCATCGCTTAATATTCAGTTTTCTTCTGCAACTAATACACAGTCATCAGGTAATTTTTTAAACAATAAAATGCAATTTCGGATGTATCAGTTGATTACGAAATTATGTCAAATTCTAAAAATTTCAGTATTCTGTAAAATATTTTTTCAGGAATGTATTCCTCTTCTCAGACAGTTGAACAAAGTACAAATCAATTTCTACGCATAATATCGCCAAACGTTCCTGTCAAAGGTATCAAATTTTGTGGCTTATTCTTGATTACAAAACTCTGAAAGATTATTTAAACAATGTGTCATGTTTAATACTCTGCGTCTACTAATGTATATCATGCAGAACATAATAGTAAAAATGCAGAAATTCAGAATATTAACAGCAGTGGAAACAGTTCTCTCATATTCTCAATTCCTGAATCCTGTGTGAAAACCGTTCACAAACAAAAAGGTGTCAAAAAGAAAATTGTTGCTGATAGTAAAGAAGAACAGAATCCTTCAAAAAAGTTTTGTGGAAAACTATCACCAGGTCCTTCATCGTTCAGTATAGCAAATGTAAAGAGTACATTTAAAAAAGGTGAAAGTTCTAGGCAAAAAAATTTAATGAATGAGTTCAACGATGTTGATGACAATGTTACCATCGACAGTGATACAACATGTGGAGGTATTAATTATTTGTTTTCGAATAATTTGTTTAATTCTGCAGGACATTAATAATTATTTTACTGTCTGAAGCATCACCTACTTTTGCTCAATGATGATTTTTAAAAATTTGCATTTTTTTCGACAGACATGGCAAGTGATATTGAGGATATTAATGAAGAATATTTGAGCAATAATCAATCTATGTGGGATGGATACTTGGATCTTGGAGCTCCTGATAAAATATGTTCGAAGTGTGATGCTATCATGTGGAATCACGAAAAAAACAATAAGAGTTCTCCTAATAAGCCACCAACATTTTCTCTTTGTTGTAAAAATGGTCAAGTCGTACTGGATAAGGAGAAACAGCCTCCTGAACCTCTGGCTACTCTCCTTACTGGTGGTGTTCATTTTAAGCATTTCAAACAAAATATAAGGTTTTACAACTACATGTTTGCCATGAGTTCTAGTGGAGGAAAGATTGACCATTCAATAAACAAAGGTGGTGCGCCATATTGCTTTAAGGTCTAAAGTGTTAATTACTACAATATAGGAAGTCTGGTCCCAACAGACGATAACACTCCAAAGTTTTGTCAGCTTTATATATATGACACAGAGGACGAAATCAACAACAGGATCAATGCAGTTAATGGTGGCAGGGATGCTGTTAATGAAGAAATTGTACAATCTTTATTGCATATGTTGGATGAGCATAACAGGTTGGTTAAAGGGTTACTTATGGCTCGCGAAAGGGTTAGGCAAAATGCAATAGATGAGTTTAAATTGATTCTGATTTCATCGAGTTCAGCAATTGGCCGACCAAATCACATTGCTCCATCAAATGAGGTAGCAGGATTGATTGTTACTTCTCCTTATGTAAAAGGCTGTCGAGATACTGTCATTGATTCTAGAATTGACGGATTACAAAGGATTTTTGAGACCGATTCACGTTTCATGCAACTTCAATATCCATTACTTTTCCCTCACGGAGATATTGGATATTACCGTGAAACCCCATTAAATAGACCTGTGAAGCTTTCTAAGAGAGACGTAGAAGTTACCGAATCTGAAGATCCTGACGAAAAAGGTGCTAGAACAATGAGAGAGTTTTATAATTATAAACTAATGATACGTCTTTCAGAAGGTACAAATTTGCTATTTACAAGAAGTATAATTTTTCATTCAGCTGTTCAACTTTGTGATGATTAGTTTATATTTGATTCATTTATACCTTTTACTGTAACAGGTTTGACACCACATCTTGGAGGTCGTTTATGGCAGCAATATGTTGTGGATGCTTTCACCGCAATTGAGCAGTACAGATTGGACTGGATTAGAGACCATCAAACTACTATAAGATCTGATCTCTACTATATTATCAGAGATGCAATGCAAAAGGGAGATAGAAATCCATCCAATATTGGTAAAGCAATCATTCTTCCCGCTTCATTCACCGGAAGTAAGCGCTATATGACTTGATATTTTAAAGACTCATTAGCAATATGTCGAACTTTAGGACATCCCTTCATTGTTCCTTACTATGACCACTAATACAAAATGGCCCGAAATTCAGTGCATGTTAAAACATATGCCTGATGTTGATGTTGCTGATGCACCTGATGTTGTAGCCAGAGTCTTTAAAATGAAGGTTGATCAACTTATGGATATGATTAAAAAGAAAAAAAAAATTGGCAGATGTATAGGAGGTATCATTTTCGCTAAGTTTTTTTATATTCATTTTATTATTCCTAAATTGTTCTATCAAAATAGGCTTTTAGTATATATTTTGCCTGGTACTAACCGCTTTTCTACAATATTACCATAGTGATGCCTGTAATTGAATTCCAGAAGCGTGGATTGCCTCACACTCATATATTAATTTGGTTGCACCCCGACGATAGACCTAAAACAACTGAGCAAATTGATAAAATGGTATCGGCTGAAATTCCCGATCCAGAAATTGATCCAGTTGGATATAATGTCGTGAGCAATTATATGATCCACGGACCATGTGGTCCTGATTATACTAAATCTCCATGCATGGTCAAAGGCAACTGTATAAAGCATTTTTCTAAGCGGTATTTTCATTAAGATCCTTAAATTATAAATACTTTACTTTGTTAATACCTCCAGTTTTATTACCAGATTTTTTACAATTTTAAATATGTTTTGTTACAAGTATAATTCTCATACATTTTTTGATGAGTGTGGATTCCCCATATATAAAAGAAGGAGGACTGGAATTACCATTAACAAGAAGGGGGTCAATCTTGATAATCGCTTTGTTGTCCCATTCAATCGCGATCTTTTGGTGCATTTTCAATGTCACATGAATATGGAGATTTGCAATAATTCAAGATCATTAAAGTACCTTTTCAAATACTGTCTAAAGGGTCATGACACGGCAACAATGTGTTTGAGGAAAACACGTACAGGTACTTCTGCAACAATCCCAAAAAAAGCACCAAAAGGTCCGATTGATGAGGTAAAACATTATTTGGATGGGAGATATGTTTGCGCGTCAGAAGCATCTTGGAGGATATTTGCTTTTGACATCCATTCCCGTTGGCCATCAGTAGAGAGGTTACTGATACATTTACCAGGCGAGAAGCATGTTTCGTTTAAGGCTGGAGATGTCTTGGAGGATGTTTGCAACAAGGCAATATCAAAAAAAAAACCAAGTTAGAAGCATGGTTTGATGCAAATCAGACTTTCCCAAATGCGAGGAATTATAGTTATTCTGAATTTCCAAATAAATTTACTTGGCATCCTCGACCTGGTATCTGGAAAGAAAGGAAAATAGGAGATGTTATTGGGAGACTCTCTGAAGTGCATTCATCAAGTGGTGAACTATTATATCTCCGCATGCTGTTACTTAGGAAGAAAGGTTCCAGGTCTTTTGAAGATCTTAAAACTGTTAATGGACACATCCACGAAACATTCAAGGAAGCATGCGCGGCCCTTGGTCTTCTACAAAATGATAACCAATGGCATGAAGCAATTACCGAGAACTCCCATACATCATTGCCTCCACAGTTACGTGCAATGTTTGTCAATAATTTGGCATATAGTCCTATTTCAGATCCACTTAGACTTTGGGAAGCTAATTGGCAATGTATGTCAGACGATATTCTCATCATCAGGCGACATATGCTTAATGACCCTCATCTATACCTATCAAACGAAGATTTGAAGAATTATGCACTTGCAAGTTTATATCTCATTATCATACTATCTGAATAATTAACATAATTCTGTTTTAGATATTATATGTAGTATACTTTTAAACTAATATAACACTTCATATATATTTTTGCCCGCATAAATTGAAAAATTGTTTAATGACATTGGGAAGAGTTTGAAGGACTACGCGACAATGTGATTTCCAAGTGAAGTTTATTTTAGCAATGCTGTTAACAGACTACTCCAAGAAGAAACTTCATATGATAAAGAAGAACTGAAAATTTTGCATGAAAAGAATCATGGAATGCTCAACCCTGAACAGAAGAACGTTTACGATTCTATCATACAAAATGTTTATAATAAGGTAGGTGGTGTTTTCTTTGTATATGGAAGTGGAGGATGCAGCAAGACATTTCTGTGGCAGACATTATGTTCAGAAGGAAAGATTGCGCTTCCTGTTGCCTCATGTGGAATAGCAGCCGTATTGTTGCCTGGTGGTAGAACTGCACATTCAAGATTCCATATTCCTTTGAAACTTGATCAGGACAGTACAGCCGGAATCAGACATGGAACCGATATTGCAGAATTAATCCAACAAACTGATTTGATCATTTGGGATGAAGCGCCAATGCAACATCGTCATGCCTTTGAATCTGTTGACCGTTCTTTGAGGGATATAATGTCTGCTATTGACAAAAGGAGAGCAAAGAAGCCATTTGGTGGTATCACAGTAGTTTTTGGCGGAGATTATAGGCAGATTTTACCCGTGATTCCAAAGGCATCCAGAGCTGAAGTAGTGAACCCTCAATAAATCAAAGATTTGGGAATTTTGCCAAGTATTTTTACTTAAGCAAAATATGCAGCTTCATGCAGGAAATACAAAAATGGAGAATAAGGTTATAGCGGATTTCAGTAAATGGCAGCTTTTAGTTGGCGATGGTAAAGTTGAGAACTTTAGTCCTGATGCAGACACTGGTGAAATGCTAATAAAGATTCTAGATTAATATGTTGTTCATACCACGCAAAATCCTATAGAAAGTCTTTTTGAAATTACTTACCCGGATTTTCCAAGAAACATGTCTTCACATTATTATATAAGATCAAGAGCTATCCTAACACCAACTAATGTTGTGGTGGACGATATCAATAACAACATTCTTGAGAAAATTCTTGGAACTCTACACACATATCTTAGTCAGGATTCAATTGACAATGTTGGTGATGAAGATAATGAATTCAGATCAGCATTTCCAGTAGAGTACTTGAACTCATTAAATATGCCTTGCATTCCTAAGCACGAGTTAAACATCAAGGTTGGCGTCATTGTCATGCTTATGAGAAATTTAAACCAAATTATGGGATTGTGTAACGGCACGTGAATGATTGTGACATTCTGCAAGAAGAATAGTATTGAGTGTGAAATATTATGTGGATCCCATGTTGGCTCAAAACATTTGATCCCGAGGATAGAGATGATTCCAACATATACCAGCTGGCCTTTTGAGTTTAAAAGAATTCAGTTCTCACTCCAGATTTGTTATGCAATGACAATTAATAAGAGCCATGGCCAATCACTTGACACAGTTGGTCTATACCTTCCCAGAGCAGTGTTTTCTCATGGCCATGTCTACGTTGCCATCTCCAGAGTTACAAGACCAGAAGGTCTCTACATTCTCATCGACAGTGATGATGGTACCACCACAAATATTACTTCAAATGTAGTCTATGAAGAAGTATTTTACAACCTACCGAGCATAAATAATAAGAATGTATCAGATTAGTTATTTGTGTTGCACATTTACAATCCTGACTAAGTTACTCATCATTTTATTATAATTGGTAGTTTGAGAAATTATTTGTTATTAAAATATAATTAAATCAGGTCATATTGATTATTGATGCTCATTTGCGAAGTAAAAGTCAGATTCTCGAATAGTTTTTTATGCATATCAAATTCTCAATATAATTAGATGTGATATGTTTTATATTGATAAGGAGACATTATGATAATCAGAGAAGATTATGGGATAACAACAATATCTATCAGATAACTAACTCATATTTAAATATTTGTTTAATATCACCTTTATGTTACTAATTGATCTTCTATTTTAACACAATCTTTTTTTCCATGCTAATATTAGTGTAAGCTGTTAAGGATCATCATACAACTCTAATAGATATCTATTGTTTGAGATTTTCATGGACTAATTATCAGCCTATCACCTTAACTATAAAGATAGTGTATATCTTTATTAAAAATACAGCCGATTGTCTTAAACGCTCCACACATTTGGATTTTTTTGCTATATATCCAACTCACAAACTAATTTCTGAGTTCATATGGCAGAACATCCAAGTATAATTACAATTCATTACCTCTTTGTTGATATGAACATTTAACATACTCCTTTTTTGATAACATCAATTAACTTTTTCATTACTCAGATATGCAGGGCCATCATCATTTATCCAATCTGGATGGTAATCATACTGCTTGGACTTTGAAGGTCCGTGTGACAAGAATGTGGGTATCAACTAATCGACAAGGTATTTTAGTCAGGCATAATCTTATTCTATTGGAATGTGAGATTTGATTGAATAACTATATGACTTATACCACATCTATGATTGTGTTTTCCAGCCTCTATCCTAAGATTTTCTTTTTTGCAGAATAATCACATACTTGCAATTGTTCCACCAGCTTTTTGGAATTTGTTTGCCTTTATCATTCATCCTGGCACATTGTTACGTATCAGAAATGTAACGCCCCCAAATCCGGGGTCAGAGGATTTGGTCGTCACTATAAAACTTCAATCCAAATTAACCTGTTAAATCAATAAATAAATGCCAGCGAAAGATAATTATCATCTATGACCCCAAATTAATCCAAGATCTTTTAAGGTTACAGTTCTAGAAACAAGATATCCAAATTCCACAAATAAATTTTTCACTTTCTTTTAAAACTCTTTTCAATAATTCTCAACCTTAAAACTTAACCCGCTAGTATAACTTCGAAAAGAAGTATACTAGTCCCAAATACAATACACAAGTATAATATAATATAATATAAACAACTTTACATAATAAAACTTACACTAGTCCGCAAACCCTGGACCAACCACCTTCGAAAAGCTTCTTCTTTGCTTCCTCGAATTATGCAGCTAAACAACGCAAGCTAATCCTCACTGGAGGTTAAATTTAAAAACAGGCAAGTATGAGCGAAAGAAATGCTCAGCAAGTTCATTGTAGTAAATATCGGGTCATTTTGATAAAAAACTGACATCTGCATCAGTGCAGAACATTTAGAAATCATAATTGCTGAATCATAAAACTCTTTTTGATATTTTCAAGCGAAATGCTTCAGCACTACTTTGAATCTTGACGAGAATAAAACTCGTAAAACAGTGTTTACGGAAATATCGTAAACAATTCTAACATGAAACAATGATTATGGATTGAATCGTAAACTTTACTCAAAATCGAACTCTTGAAATTAATACTTATTTTGTTATCATATCAAATTAGATATCACTACGAACTTTGATGCTCACAACATTCCATACTGAAGTCAACACCAATCATCTGTACTAATACCATCTTTGATATTTAACAACAAACTAAGTATCCTCAAAATAAGAAACTGAATCAAAACCACATTTCATCTTTTATCCGAAAATAAAATACTTAATAAATCATTCCTTGTAAGATGTCAAAATCAATATAATAATTTCGATTGGAACCAAATTATGCACTATGTTGTTCCTGATGATCAGTCATGAAACAGCACCGGTATCCCGCAGTATACCGTAAATATAGGTACTACCCATATCCCGAAGATATACAGTACCTATAGGGCGCCAGAAAAAGGCATAACTAGCCTTGTAAGATATTACACTTCTGTATTGCACTTCCGTATAATAGCTCACGCTGGACCGGTGCCTCGGCCTCTTACGCTACCAGTAACCATCAAATCTCAAAACCTTTTATTGAAAAAGGGTCATAATACTCGACACCCGAAATAATTTTATTCCCCCATTAACTTGGGTAGGAATATTCACAACCAAATCACTTTTCTCAAAATCTAAAACATTTATAAATCCAGTAATTGGATAAGTAAAATCACTTGACTATTCTGAATATAGAATAGCAGATGAGTATTTGCATAAACAGAATTATTTAATTCAGCGATATGTAAAACATTTATCTATTCCGAACAGAGAATAGGGAAAACAATACTTGCATAATATAATTCAAAATAAACGTCACTTGAATGATAAGTGAAGTCAGGGGTACTTGCCTTTGGGTTTTAGCAGTTAGTCACACTCGCAAAGACGCATCTATTCTGATATTCAGTCTCAAAACATCATCGTCTCTTTATCTCAATAATTCGTTGATGTGTTGTTCCTGCGATTGCTAGAAGCCAGATAACCATCACTAATCCGTTTCACTCTTTATCCTACGCCTGGTTCTGATGGTCTCGAAAGACCTGCATCTTTCAGAGCTCTTCCTACCAAACTCTAGGTTATTTCTAAACCGACTTTGGAACTTGGGTCTTTCGTCTGGAACCTACAGAGTTGAAATATCCTAGATTAGACGATCACTTAAACTTGGCATATCCTCACTATCAGTTCTACCCTTACAAATTATAGCCCGACTCGTATTTATACGAACTATATCAACATTCAAAACAGATAAGGCTCATGTATTTTGAAATTCGGTTCGGTATTTATTTTCAGAAAATACGAATAACTGTCGTTATAGAAAAATAGGGTCATAGGGCTCTTTTCTTACAAAATATTTCACCAAACTGATTTACATACTGATAGTTATTGGAATCTTGGTTCAAAATTTAACTTAGATTGGTGGAACCAAATTTATATTTAATTAAGCGTTAACAAGGCAAACCAACTGATTTATATCAGTAAGTTTATCTGGGTAACATTTAACCAAATACAACTCAAGGTCACACTATTCCGAGTTAGTTTCTCATATCGGAAAGTAAATCTGTAAAACGATTTACAAAATATACAAATAAATGATTCGAATAGTAATTCTGATAATTAAAAGATACGTTCCTGAATTCCCAGAAATAATAATTTTTCGGAAATCGGGCAGCACCTCCTCTATTTATCGAACTGCCAGTCGATATCATATCGACACCAAAGAACAAAAATTAACACAATTCGCAATCCAAATATCTACTACGACTTAAATAATCATACCCGACTAATTTACGAATTAATATTTTATAAATCGTAGGACTCAGTTATTACATCACGGTCCACCGTCGGCTCGCCGAGGCTCATTGCCGACGGCGGCAAAACTCGCGGGTACCCGTTACTTCGGGTTTCCGACGCAAGTTTTACCGATAAAAAAAAAATTCCACACGAAGGTTATATCACATATTTTCATCAAAATTACCCCTGCAGAAAAATAAAGTAAGTAAATAATTAAAGGAACCATAATTCAACTGCGTGTAATCACACGCGCCACAAACCACCGCACAAATTGAAGCACAGAAGCAATCGGAAAATATAAGGGACAACGGAACAACCATCAGAAGGAGGCACAACACGGAAAGTCACAAACGACACATGCATAACTGTGCACACAGAACACATATGCACATATTCGGTATAACCCCCCCTTTCCACCACCGTCGCCTCTCCGGCGAACCAGCGGTAACAGGCGGCCGGGAAAGGAAGGAGAGCGACGGCAATTACCAGGAAGAGGGACTGCAGCGGCAAAACATCACAAAGGGAGATGAAGCCGAGAGCTGAAATATACATATGCATAGTGTATGTATATGTTCTTTCGAGAGAGAGAAAAAGATTAGGGAGAAAGGGCTGTAAGAGAGACATAGGGGATAGAGATGAGGGTTTGATGTTTTATATAAAAATTTATAACCTCTTACAAAAATAAAATGTGTACCCTGTAAACTCAGCCACGTGTCCCAATCTGACTGCAAGTCTAAAATTTAACGACCATATTTTACATTTAACGATATAATTCACGAATAAAAATAACTCGAAATAATTACAAAATAGTTCTAAAATTCTCGGAATAAAATTTACCGAAATACAAATTCCACAATTTTTGAAACATTTTTGAAGTTAACACTGAACCCGCATTTAAATAGAATCAGAAATAATGCAAGACTAAATATTTGGAAAAATATTACTTCCTAAATTTTATAAATTCCCATAAATAATTATTGTAATTATAAAGTCATAAAAGAAATTTTAAAGATAATTTAAATATTTATGAAATTAAATTTTCAATAAAATCACTTTTAAAGACAAAAACAAAATGACATTACTCAGTAATTAATAATACAAATAATTCTCAATCATAACTGAGTCACACACAATTAATATTACATACAACACATCGCAGACCGAATATCCATCCAATCCCTAATATTACTAAACACACCCAATTTACCGATATCAATAAAATGATGGGTTTTCAAATAAACTTTTGAAAATAATATATTTAAGTAAATATTTTTAGAAATTAACAAGGATCGATATAACACTTAACAATTAGCACATTATCATTTAATAATACAAATTCGTCAAACAAGAATAAAATATCCACAATTTTATTCCTTCCTAATCAGAAAATCACCTAAACATATTCAAATATTAATAATAATAATTCTGAAAATACGGGATATCACAAGAAATGTTTAGGTTCTTCCAGCTGCTGGGTTTTTAAGGCCTGTATGTTCTGCAAATTACATCATGTTTCTTCCCATCACCGTGGTGGTGTTGGAACCTGATGAAATTTTGAGTATACCAGGCCATAAATTTGATTTGGTTCCTGTGACGCTCCTATATAATTCTCTTCATTGTTCTGCTCTCGAGGAGCTTCCTATTTATTCCACTGGTATTGTGTATTAAATTTTAGAACAAATCGCTTACACTTTGTTGTTTTTAACTTTAAGTTTATTGTTGTAGATGTTATTGGAATTGTTGAACTTCTGCAACCAGTACAATCTATTATGACAAGATTTGGTGAAAAGGAAGTGTTACACTTCAGAATTTCAGATGGCGTGTAAGACTCTTCAATAAATTTTTTGACAATTATAAAAATACTACGCCATCCTCCAATTTTCATATTTTACGTATTAACACTATTGAACATCCATAAGTGTTTGACGTTTTATTATATTCATTTTAGGAGGGCCATCCAAGTGTGTTTTAGCGGTTCTTTGCCAACAAATTTTGAATCGTTGTACCAAATTACTAAAATTGAACCCAAAATTGTGATTCTGGCATCTGTTAGAGTCTTTATGTATCGAGGTTAATGTCTTATTATTATATTAAAAACCTTTAAAATTGTAAGCCTTCTCGTAAGTTATAGAATTTCTTCCAGCTCTTAAATAATATATATTATTCGCTCTTAAAAACAGGAAGAGCGCAGATCAGCAATATTCCGTCAACAAAGCTTTTTGTCAATCTTGATTATCCTGATATCTTTTATTTGAGGCAGAGGTAACTAAATATAAATTATATATTTTTTATTTATACATCATTTTTTTCATATATATGCTTATAATTTTTACATACTTTGCAATATAGGTTGATGGACATTTGACAAATCCAAATTTGACGCTGCAGAACCATTCCCGTCAACGAAGCTTGAAGACATTTTATTTTAACTGCATTTCTATTAAATTGATGAGACATGTCGTTTTTTAATTGTTGGAATACTGATAACCTTCCTGATTCAACCGCATTGTCGTATTTATTTTTATTAAACTTATTTACCACACTATGGATTATTTTATAATTTCTGTGTAAAACATAATTCTCTCAATATTTGTCTTTATTAAATGCTGGAACAATTTTGATCACATTATCTCAACTCAATAGTTTAAATAAATACATTAATTTAATATGTATATTCGAAAGTTCTGAAAAAAGATGTTATATATAATTCCATTTCGAAAGAATCAAACAGATTCTGTTATAAATATTCATATCATTTTCATATCTTATGCATATTTTTAAATGAATTAGAGAAACAGACAGAGTTATGAACAAAAATATACAAGTTGATATAAAAATGAAATTAATAACACTTTGATTGTGATGATTGGATTAATTTAATTGATTAACCTTAATTAATTAATTAACTCAAAATTTAAAATATAATATTCCGTTACATCTAAATTGTACTTATATATACAAAAATTATATTGAATAGATAGGAAGATAATTGATGATTAATAATATAATCATTCAGGATTATATTGTTGTCGGTCTTTATCTACATATTTAAAAAAAGTATCAATTAACATCAAGTTACCAGATTGAATAAGATAATTGATGATTGATTAGAGAATCAATCAGGACCATATTGTTGGAAGTCTTTATCATACAATTAAAATAGAGTATCAATTAACATCAATTTACCAGTTTGAATAGTAATCATAACCTATCAAGTTGCATATATATATATATATCATTTGCAAATGCATTTAAATTTCATGCCTTGAGATAAACAACACACATACTCTGACACTAAAAATAAAACTTTAGGTTTCCTCTCAATTTGTTCTCTCTAAAAACATCATTAATTAGTACGAACTGATCTAATATATTATCATTATTTCTTCATCGTGCATGCTGTCAATTTTTGTTAATATTTTGTAGGCTTTAATTCCTCAATTGTTAATGCTTGACACTTTGTTTAATTGACTTGAACAAAAGCTTCAATGGAGTCTGCAGTATTTAATCTTATTGAAGACCTTGATCAAACGACTACCAATTGGAAGATTAAGGCTAGAGTAACTAGGATGTGGACCAACGTTAGCTCTGAGAATGGATCAGTCGAAGGATATAATGTCATTCTGCTTGATGATGATGTAAGTCTTATGTTGTAAAATTTTATTATGGTATTACGTAAAATCCTACCTTCTTTTGTATACCAAATGTAACATCCTTTTTTGTTTTAGAATAATCACGTCCATGCATTTGCTTATCCCAACATTTGGAATGGATTCAAAATTCCGGTGATTGAATGAGGCATTTATGTTTTTGACCAATTTTCTGTGAAAGATGTTGTCGGTAATCTGAAGCCTGTACAAGCTGATATCTGCATCAGATTTTCACAATATACTACGTTCACCGCTGTTGAAGACGATGGCATGATTCCTGCCTACAAATTCGAATTTCTGGATTTAGGTGATCTTTTTGCTGAGGCCAGCAAATATCAGCCACAACAACAGCCTGAATTTGCTATAGGTGACCTTAATATAATACTCTTTTGGTTCAGATTATTAGTTTATTAAAATGCGTACCTTAATATTTCACTGCATTTTATCTTTCACTAAATTAGATATATTGCTTTGTTTAATTTAGATGTAATTGGAGTTATTGAGGATTTTAAACCTCTAACAAAACTTGACACAAAATTTGGTATGCGAGACATTGTCAAATTCAGGATTTGTGATTCCAGGTTTGTCGAATGTTTTAATATTTATCCTGTAATTATAATTATTTTCTGAGTCCACCTCTAAAGTGGAACTTGTATATCCTGAAATATATGTTCATTTTTCAATATAGTAATCAGCATAAAGTCAGTGTTTGGGGAGATCTTGCTGTGTTGGCCAATAACATTTGTACTAAGAAACTCCAGTCTCCAGTCATTGCAATAATAACGAGCACAAAAGTTACAACTTTCATGAGTAAGTTCTCTTTAACTACTTAGTATAAATGACCTTGATATTATACAACAATTTCCTGAACTATATTGCTTTGATTTAGATAATGTGCAGATTGGTACTTTGCCATCTTCAAAATTGTACCTCAACGTAGATGATGAATCTGTGACTGATATGAGGATGAGATACTACGATTAAGAATTATAATAATTACATAATTACAGCATGTTTGCATGTTTAATAACAGTTGATAGGAGGCTGAGTTAATAAACATCAATATTTACCTTTGTAGGTTGAAAGAGGAGGGATATTTGTCAAAGAGAGAAAAATATCTTAAGGCGGCAAAATTTGAATTTGTTCAAACCTTTATGGAAAGAATGACATTAAAGGATCTCAATGAAAAGCTGACATATGATGACTTGAAGGTTTTATAACCTTTATAAAATTTGCACGACACAACCATATTGAATATGATTTATTTTTAAATCAGAACTTTTTTCACTTCAAACAGAAAAGGATATACACCACGTTCTCAGTTGTTAAGGTGGATGAGGATATAGCATGGTGGTTTTACAGTTGTAACAAATGTCAACAAGAGGTTGAGCGGCTTGACAGGAGATTTCGATGTAATAATTGCCCTCGCATTATTCCGGTTGCCCCTAAAAGGTAGAACAAATTAGAGTTATATCAAAAATTTATTATGTTTTACTCTGTATTAAAGTCAACTTTCAATACTTATCACATAATTCCTTATAAATTCATGTTTCGTATCATGGTCCTTGCCGAAGATGATACATTTTCATGTAATGTTATGCTCATGGACCGAGCTGCTAGAAGGATTGTTGGCACAAGTGCAACAAAAGCGTATAATGATTTTGAGAAGGTATAAATTCATTACAACAAAGCAGATCCAATGTAATCTTCTAAATTATCTATTAAAGTGTTTGATAATTATTACATTGTTTCAGGCTCCTGAAGAAGGCCTTCCTCAGGTACTTAAAGATTTAGTTGGAAAGGAAGTCACTGTCATTATTCAGTTGAACAAAGCAAATGTAACTGAGGATAATACCATATTTGATGCAAATGACATATTTGACACGACTACGCAGAGTCCAAGTCCATCTGAATCTGCACATATATCAGAATCTTCCTCCATCAATTTTTTCGTTAATGTAAGTTTGGTTTTTATATGTTATAATACTCGAACCATTATAATTTTATAACTTTTAGTCTTCCAACAAATCTTTATAAAGCGTAATTGTTTTTGTGTTAGTCTGTCGATCTTGATGCCATTGATCATACTCCAAGCTCTGCAAAATCAGTTACCAAAAAAATTAAAAAGGTAAGATACATTTATGCATTGTATTTTATTTTTTTGAATTAAATCACTTACATTCCGTTCATTAATTATCCTCATAAGTTGTAAGATAAGTTGTTTTTCTACGTTAAATTTAAAGGATTACATATTGGTTTTGGTTCTTGACGTAAGTCTGAGTTACATTACAATTTGATATGAATTGATTGGTATAAATATATTAATAAGTACCTATATTCTATAAGTTTTTCTGTTATTTTGGTCATATTCTAAGAATTTTTAATTTGATAAAATTTGCAGGAGAAGTAATACAGCAATTTATCACTCAATTATTTTGCTTGATGTTATGTACGAAATCTAGATTGGATTGGTATTTAGCATTTCTGAATTTCATTTTAAATAATTACCATTATCAAGTTGTTATCATCATATTCTATCTTTCATAACTTTAATTTCCGGAATTGATGCAAATGAATTTTACAGATTGGACAAGTTATACGTACTATGATCCAGTTTCTTTCAATTTCCAGAATTTCTATCATAATTTCCTTCAATACTTTATGTCATTATTAAGGATTGCTTCATATATTTATCTATGTAATCCGGTACTTAGATTCTTGTTTTTAGTTTTCTTTAATTCTATCCGTTGTACAAATTATTAAACTTAAGATATAAAAGATTGACCAAATATTTATACTCCACAAGTACTCAATCAAACTTTTCGATAAACATACGATAAATTGTAAACATACGGTATTATTAAACTTTTCGATAACCAATTATTAAACTTATGACTTTATATTTTTTGGTAGTTAATCAAAAATTGTAAGCATACGATATTCAATATAATTTCTAACTACTCTACAAAAATATAACAACTTAAAGCCAGTAATTAAATTCCAACAAAACGTTCCTGAATCAATAAAGTAGTTACACAACCATAGTAAATTAACATGTTAGAAAAACATGATGAGAATGAGAAGCAGTAGTCTGAGACATTAACAGAACCGAAAAAATATAGTCTTAAAGCTGCTTATATGGGAAAAACATAACAAGGCCTGTGTGGGAAAGTCACCATAAAAACTACGGCCTGATCTTTTTCCAACAATTGAAATACAACTATTTCATGTAATGGGATCTCATTATCTTTAACAAACTGATTCCAGCCACTTGAAAACCTAAACATCTTCCCCGATTTGACAACACCGACATACCAACTCCCGGCAGCAGTTCTCAAATTTACCATGTCACCAGCTATCCATTGTCCATTTGGTGATTCAACGTAGCTCGGGATATACTACAATACAGATGTAAAAAATAAGTACAAGTCAAAGTATATAAAAAACAGGGCAACTGTGTTATAAAATTTTATAAAATATTTTTGTACCACTCCATGAGATGTGTTGTCCACATTGGATGTTGTCATGACATGGGTAAAAGTCATGTTCTCATTGTTGTGAACATCAACTTCCAGGTTAACAGGAAGTTGAATAGGTTCATCAGCAATCTCCATCTCTGACTCTATAGTATAAATAACATTAAATTAAAAAAAAACGAATATGTAAGTTTAAAATTAATTACATGCTTTGTATAGTAGATATAACCTGAACTTTCGGAATCTTGGTCAAGTATCATTGCTTCCACATTTGAATTATCAAATATCATAACAAAAAAGTTTCCTTCACCAAAGTAGGTAAACAAAACATTGTCAGTCTCTCTCAAACCATATTCTCGCACAAGATCTTCAATGTCATACATCTTTCTCTCAGTTTTGGAACACGTTCCTTCATATCGACTTCCATTTCTCATGTAGAACTGGACTTTAGATGGTAGCAGCTTCCCAAATGCTCTCCAGAAATGTGCAGGAATTGGCTATCAAAGATCAAAGATTAATAAAGTACCAGCTTTTACATTTTACTAATAAATGGATAAATTATTAAAGTGCACAGAATTATAGGCTCTGTACAAGTGGATATGGCCGATAACACTATAATCTACTTTTTTTTTACCTAAATATCATAAACATAAAATAACTGACTTCGATAGAAAATAGTGTTCTTACAATTTCTCCATTTTGAAATGCAGGATTGTTAAGAAACACCAGGAACTTCCATTCTATACCAGTCATTAAATCTGAAAAAACATATCATTCATAAGAAACTTTATTTTTATCATAGTAGTCCAACAAGAGTTTTATGAAGTTTGTGTAAAGTACCTTGATCATAGAAAGTGCCACGTAGAATTGTCCTATTCTTGAAGTATATAACCTCGCAGAGGTCATCCTTCAAACAATTCACAAAGAATTTCCCAGAGCCCTTATTAAGGAGTAAATCAAAGTGGAACCGAACAAACCTCGACAATCAATGTTGAACTCTTTCATGTGACAGAGAGACTGTTCCGACTTCTTGAAATTCACATAGGTTTCATGTCCATTAGCAAGTACAAGAATTACTTTACTAGGAATAGATTCTCGAAGACTATTGACAAAGTTATCAGGTAGTTTCTGGAAATTGACAAATTTGTTTTCACATTAGTACTTTTAAATCATATAATATCATTAAACTCTTCAGGCATGCAATAAGATCAAATGATAGTAGAATGCACATTAGCATTATATTAGTAAAATATACCATTTCATGAAGGTCTCTGTCATCACGTGGGAGAGTTACTAAGAACGATGGATTTTCCTCGCTAAAGTACCTAAGCTGATTTAATATTGGATAAAGAGCACACATAATATGTAGAGTTAAAAATGATGAATATATTATAGTACATTACAAGGATTGATAGTGAATTTTAGTTTACCATCTCTGAATCTTTCAAGGTTTGCATGTTTGCACTACGGAAATCAGTATTTCCACTCATATCTGCAATATAAAATGGAAATATAGCTCATATACAATTACAATGATTGTATATCGGAGCCTCTGTAACACTATCATCTCCTAATTCATCTAAAAAGTAGCAAGATTGTTCTGATATTTACTTGCCAGAAAAAATGTACTAAATCAACTGTCAATTAAGTAGCAAGAATGAGGAACACATTCGAATCATTATACCCATTGCAATAAACTAAACTTTGTAAATCAGTATGTGGTATCACGACTGAAAAAACAAAGTAGAACAACAAGTATTCACTATTACTAAAGCCACTGTATTCACCATTACTAAAGTATCGAAATTCCACACCAAGTATAACAACAAGGACTGTACAATTACAGCAGAGTATCGCATATCAAATGACTTGGTCATGACTTTAAATAAAATAACAATCTATAATTGTGAATTCATATATCGAATTCTACATACCTTGATGTTTACTATTGCTAAAAGTAAAAATCAATTTTCTCTGCTTCTCACATTGTGCGGAGACTACTAAAAAAATGATAAACTGGGCACCGAGTATAACAGATAATGTACAATTGAGGAAGAGTATCCCATATCAAATTCCTTACCATGATTTTAAACAAAAGGAAAAACTACAATTATGAATGCATATATCAAATAGAACATACCTACATGTTTACTACTCATAAAATAAAACATCAATTTGCTCTGCTTCTCAAATTATGCAGATACTACTATTCATAACCCAATCTGATTAAGTCTTTACATGCATCAATTAAGATCAATACAACTTGAATTACATTCTCAGTGATCATACAGATCAGACCAGATAAGTTAGATAAACTACTATAACAACTGATTGGGAAAAATTGAAGCATACAACCGAACTTCAAATTAAAGAAACAGTAACAGAGGATTGAGGAATTAGTACCGTAGTGTAGATTATCTGAGGATTGAGCTTGGTATGAGGATTGATAGACCTTCTACGCCAGGGATTTGAGCAGGAATCGAGAGAAACGGCCGGTACTATATCTACATGCAACCCCTTTTGTACACTAGACAAAAGTAATAAATTCAACTACTTTTGACCTATATCCTTTTTATGAACCAATAAATAAATTTGTATTGTATCACTAAATAATTTAAAAATAATTTAATTTAACTACGTAATAAATGAAATGAGATATGTTAAAAATATTTGAATTTTACATAATTATTAGAATAAATTTAAAATTATATGCGTTGCGAACGGAATGTTATGTTAGCAGAGAAAAAAATAATGATTAACAATTTTGTAATAAAAATATATTACATAATTTAAGAAAATTTTTAAAAAATAAGCCTTTGGCATTTTTTATAAGCAAGACTCGGACATTTTTTCGAATACAATGAAAATTAAATAAGCTGTGGACGAATTTAAGTGTTTGTGGGAAAAAATATCCTTTCTATGAATCAATAATTTTTTTTATTGTATCACTAAATAATTTAAAACTAATTTAATTTAATTACGTAATAAATTAAATGAGATATGTTGAAAATATTTGAATTTTGCATAATTCTTAGAATAAATTTTAAGTTATATAAGTTGTGGACGGAATGTTGTGTTAGCGGAGAAAAAATAGTGATTACTAATTTTATAATTATAATATATTACATCATATTATAGAAAGTGATACAATGTTTTAACGCTATAGTTTCTCGAGAGTTATGAATAAACTCTCGCTGAAACCCTAAACTTTTCGATGATAAAATTTTAACGCTATAGTTTCTCGAGAGTTATGAATAAATGTTTTATTTACTACATGAACTCGATAGAAATTTAATTTGAACGGTACGGAAGACAATAAAATTTAGATGCATAATCCAAATTTAAACCAATAAAATCCATAAGATTAATACATCATCTTTCAGACACAAAGTACTCGATCACATTCATCTACTTTTCAATTTAATAGAGATTAAACGCACTATTCGATAACTATATCGAATATTAAGTCTTCTTGATGAAAAGTAAAAACCAAGGTATCGTCTTTTTCCAGCTCATTGTCTGTTGTAAATTGGTTCCATCTAGCAGAGAATCGAGACAATCCAGTAGAACACACTACCTTAACATTCTATGTTAGAAGCCCCCTCCTCAAGGTTACATTTTCACCATTTATCCATCTCTTACCATTTGGCTGTATAGATGTTGGGGTATACTACAAAAAAATATCATTTTTCAATTAATTAGCCACAACACAAGTGAACTTTATATTGTATTTGTGAACATGTTGTAGGTGAATTGAAGGATTAGTATAACAATACCGCTCCATGACATGTGTTGTTCACATTTGAAGTTGTCAGCGTTGCGGTGAACTGCATCGCCATTACTTGATTATTTTCCTCATCAATTGCACCCTCTTCTACAACATCTTCTGCTGCTCCTTCAATATCCATATCAAAGATTTCTTCTTCTTTCTGCATTCCTGCTTCGAGAATTTATGCAGCATCATCAGCCTCTTCTTTAATATTCATGTCAACAATCTGTTCTATTTCCACAATTCCACCTTCAAGCTCTTCATTAACATCTGCAGACAATTAAGAAAATGTATTAAGATGAATATTTTCATAAATAGCTTCTCCATTATTAGCGAATGAATGCATTGCTTTAATAAGTCTTAACATTTTAACAAGAATATTATATTACTAATATTTGGTATCCTAATTACCAGATAAATTAAATGATATATAGTACTTAAAGTATTACCATTTCTTGATGAACATCTGACAGGTAATTTTTCAATTTTTGAACTATCAAAAATGACAGTGTCAAACTTCCCAGATCCTCTGTAGGTAAGCAACATAAAATCCGTCCTCTCGAATATTTTGTCATTTACTAGCTCTAGTAGATCAGAAATCTTCCCAGTAGATTCAGAGTACTGACAATTGTATATCATTCCATTCTTTAACATCAACTGTACTTTGACAGGTATTAACTGTCCAAAAGAGGTATGAAACTTTTCTGGTATGGTCTGTCACAAGCATCGTAAGTATCGCTAGGTTTAAAAGTTAGTATTGCTACAAAAAAGAGATACTGATCATAGTGCAGGAAAATAATGATTAGGCAATTTAAAGCTTACTATTACTCCAGAGTCTACTGCATCGACAATACCAAATACCATGAACTTGCAATCAATTCCACTTATTGTATCTATAAATTAAATATCATTATCCAATTTTAGTCATAATGAATAATGAAAATTAAAATTCTCTCTCAAAACAAATAAGTAAAAAGTTTGTATAAATGTGCATTTACCTCTAGAAGATAAATGCGACCGGTAAGCGAGTCTTGCAGAAGTATAATCTACTTCAATTGCATCAGGATTTAGGGCACATACCACAAATTGTCCCAGGTCCTCATGCTTGAAAATCAAAATTGTAGCTGAATACCTACTAACTTCTTTCAAGAACCATGTAAGCTTTACAAAACTGTGGTCTTCCTGTGAATACTTGACATCAAATTGACGACCATTTGGTAACCGAAACCAAACTTTTTTTGGAATCACGCTTGCAAATGTTATAGCCAACCTCTCTGGTAATTTCTGTATAAATCAGTTAAATTTTAAAAAACTCATTAGTAAACCATACTTGCAGCAATCTATAGATTATAGCAAAATTAATATGTTAAATTTGTACAATATTAAATGAAAAACTTACCACTACATGTTGAACATAGTTACCGGATTTAAGAATTACAATAAACTCTGGAAGCTTGGATACAAAAATATCCACCTAATAATTACAGGAACAGAAGATAATTATTTTTAAATTTAAAAACCATTTAACTTGATTCTATTAATATGAATTGATATGATTACATACCATCTTCTCCTTCTGCTTCAATTTCAAATTTATTTTAGGAATATTTGCATCCTTTATTAGTGGCAACCAATTATAAAATTCCTGCAATGGATTGATCTCATCTGCTTCTTCTAATAAAAGACCTTTTCCTTTTTCTCCGTCATTAAATTTATGTTCAATCTCCATATCTATAAAATATGTAATTAAGAAACATATGTCCAATAAGTATAAATTTAAAATTATAAAGATTTTAAGACATTGATAAGTGACATACCTTCACCTGAATCCAAATGAATCTGTAGAAACCAATATTTTCCAATCATCTGTTTTCCTCTAATACGCCTTTTCAAATAATCAATCTCTAGTCCATCTTCCTGAAATATCCTTGTTGAAATGATATCACTATCATCCATTGTAAATAAAAGTGTATCTCTTTCCCGCAAATGAAATATCCTTAACACATATCCAAAGCAGTTAAAATATCCATTTGCTGAGTTGTATGAAATGAAAGATTCATGCCCTTCAAGCGAGATTTTCATTATTTTCATGAGTTTTTCACTGTATTTGTACCGCACCAAACTTGGTACAACCTTGGAAAAAATAATAAACAATGCAATATTTACAGATTACACTTAAAAACACAAACACAAAACAAACACACAAACATATATACTCTATTATATATACTGCCTTTTCGATTAAATCACATAAAAAACTACTTACAAAACCTCCACATGCCAGAGTATCTTTAGAGACGATTTTTAGAAATGATTTTGGTGCAAACAAGTTTCCTGCCATAAAAAATAAAATAATTTATAAGTTTGTAATATTGTAGAATATCCGTAATTGAATCAATTTAAATATAGAATTTAAAGTAGTTAATTTATCACATTACCTCTATCAAGATCTTTCTCACAAACATCATGTTTATAGATGCAAACATTCACATTGTTCACATTTTCTATATCATTATGCATCCTGTACATCACTATATATTCATCAATTCCAAGTCCTGTGTCTGATACAAAATCAGACCAGCCTTTCCCAAATCTGCAATGGCCTCCAACCCTCTCCACCTCACATTTTCATTCCTTAGTGGTGAACCTCAGACTAACAGAGTTTCCATATTTGAAGTTTTTATAGAAATTCTCTGTTCCTGACTTCATTATCTGTCATATATGCAAAAATTTGTTCAGGTATCCAGCATATACACACTGGTATTAAAGTATGAATGCGACCTGATATGGAAAAAATTGCAAATAAATCTTACCAGATCAATCCCATCACCTTGCAAGTCTGCACTATTTACGCTAATACGGTAAGCTTCAGTTTTATTCAGGAAACCATCATAAACTAACATAGCAATAGATTTCTGAAACTGAATGTTTCCATAGACAACCATGAATTCTTCGTCTTTCCATTCCGGTTTATTATTAGGTCCCAATATGTTTGTAGAAGGGGGGGGGGTTGAATACAAACTATACCGTTTAATCAAATTTAATGCGGAATAAAAAATTGAAACAAAATTCAAGTTAAATAAAACTATTATTAAACTTGAAAGGTGTTACAACAACGGTATGATTTACAAGGGATTAATCTCAAATAAATTATCACAAATCTAGAATAAATTTGACATGAACTTTTTCTATTTTTGCAATAAAAAGATCAAATGCTAAAAGCAATTTGAGATTAAGTTCTAGGGATTTTGATCTGCTAGATAGTTACACAAGAACAAGAAAATAATTTCTAGTGGTTTGGATTTAACTTTAAAAGCTAGAAATATATGATCTTGAATTGCAGTTTGAGAGATGAGATGTTTTGTTCTGCGGCTGCTATGTTCTGTTCCTGAGTGATTGAATTATATGAATGTCTTCTGCTGTTTGTCTTTAATAATTCACTTCAACAGAATCAATTGAACTGGAAAGACAATCTGTGAATTTGCATGACTTTCGGTGAGACAATCTCCTAAACTAGCATGACAATCGGTATGACTATCTCCTGAACTAGCAAGACAATCCCATAGCTAGTAGAACTTTCGGTATGACAATCAATTTGAATTAGTATGACTTTCAGTATGATAATCTGATTGTCATACCAGTTCAATTGATTGTCATGCTGAATTAATATTGAATACAAATTCAAAATCAATTCTGAAATTTCATAATATTAATTCAGAATTAATTAATCAATTAATTCAATTAATCAATAAATTAATCTTTGCAGATATAATTTATTTTCTTAATTAAATTATATGACTTAATTAATTAATAGAGAATTAATACTACTCTTGAACATCAACCACTCTTCTGAAAATCTTCTAAAAATCACTGAAAATTATGAATCAATTCCACCACTTCAATGTTGACACTCGATGTACTGTCTGGCTCATGAGTGACTAACTTTCGTGACGTTTCTTCATGTCTTGACTTTGATAACTTGATTTTCTTCAGATTAAATCCCTGTAATTATCTGATACCCTGACAAGAACTATGTCACTTGATTAAATCCACAATCTTGATTTATATCACTGAGGCTTGATCAATTTCTTGAACTTCTTCCAGTGAAGTAATTCTTCAAGTCTGTAGATGAACATTGTTTCTGAATCCTTTGACAGATGTTACTTTGAGAGATATCTTTGACGATAGAACCACTATTTACTTGTTACATTCTTATTTGAGTTGAGTTAAATTCTCGAATAAACAAATAGGCTATGATATATGTCTTTCATTTATTTAACATCCACTCATTTGGTTCTATCATCGGGTAGTTTATCTCAGTTGTCGCTTCCTTATATATCTTGACATTAAAGACTCCATCTCCATGATAATCAAATAAAACAAGATTATATATCGTAATTCCATAAAACTCCATAAAGCGAGCAAGACCACATATTTTTCCGATTTCTGAATCATATCGAGCACGCCATTTATGTGTTTTACAATATATCTTCAAGCCAGTTGGAATTCTTCAACCACAAACACTTTTAAAATCCTCTGGAACTCTCTGATCAAGTACCATTAAATCAAATACATTTAAAAATAAACATAAATTTGACACTATATAAATTAACGCTGTAAAATATACACTTACAAAGTGCCCAAAATCAGAGACTTCTATATTTGCTGCCAGAAAGCTACATATACTCTCTTCATTATCTGTACAGTTGGTATTATGTTAATGTACCTAAATAAATGCAGTATATATATATACATTCTAGGTTAAATTTTTACCTAAATTGAATTTGACATTCTTCGCTCTAGAACTGGATCCTTTCTTCATCTGTAATTACATAATAAATTTGTTCCAATCAATATAAAGCACATTATTTTACTTAGATATTACATGCATGAGATACAAATCAAAGATTTTACAAGAACACCACATGTATAGGATATAAAACTTGAGAATTACATGAATTTGAGCAAGTAATGTTCTTAAATTCTATATAACATTAATCGATTAAGTTAAGGTGTGTAAACTTTAAAACTCTATCAATCAAACAATATAATCTCAAGTTCTAACACTGATTCATGGTTCCATTGCATAAACTATATGAAAGCAAGATAAACTATAGACAAAGAATCGATTCATACCTCCATTGTAGAGAAAGAGTTTGATTCTACCGAGAGTGCTGTAACCTTGGTGAAAAAAAGTTACTTTTTGCTTGAAAAAGTTGAGAATCTCAAAGTCACAGTAGTTTTCTTATCTGGGCTTCTTTTAAGACAGGACTTTGATTTTATGTGGGTTTCTTTTAAGACATGAGTTTAACATATCCCAAAGTCAACTTATTTGGGTTGTTTGAGTTTTTTAATTCTTTTGATATTTTCACCTTTTTTATAATTTTTAAAAAATGATTTTTACAAAATAGTGTTATATATTATGTTTTAATATAAGTGGGTTTTTGTATTATTTTGATTTTAAAATAAAATATTGCAATAAATTGTATGTTATGTAATATTTACTGGATTTTTTAAAAAAGTATTTAATTAAAAAATATTTACTCAGTTTTGTTGTACAAATTATTAAAATACTGACTACTAAAAACGTAAAAGAGAAATGTTAAAATATGAGTTAAGAGACTTTTAATTAGTTAAAATGTGAGAGAAAGAAAACTAAAATAAAATACTGAGATTTAATGTTAAACTATAATATCAATTTTATATTTCAAAATAAACGGAAATTAAATAACTGTAATAAATAAATTAAATAAAACTAGAAGATAACCGTTTATGTTATAAATTACAAACTTCGAGAAAAAAATTCAAAATTGAAAAAATTTGGAGCGCGCGTAGCGCGGGCAAAAGGTCCCTAGTAACAAATAAAGGAGCAAATCATGCATGGTTGATTAGTCTAAAATCTTTTTCATAGATAGCTTGCTTTTTGAATTTTAAATTATAAATATTGATTAAGAATATTTATACAAACATAATAAATCAATACAAAAAAATAATACTAAAATTACAAAAAAGAAAGAGTAAAAGAAACGACATATCAAATCAATACAAAAAAATAATACTAAAATTACAAAAAAGAAAGAGTAAAAGAGACGACATATCAAATAAATACAAAAAATTATACTAAAATTACAAAAAAAGAGTAAAAAGTCGAATAAAAAGAAAAAGAAATTGAAAATAGAAGAATGAGAGAGATAAATGTCTGATGTAATTTGAAATAGTGGTTTTTGAAGGTAGATATATTTGAATAGATAGTTTTATCGTGGCTAAAATTGTGGATCTTGAGTAACATACATATAATATTAATTGGGTAATTTGATTGGATATGAGATAATTAAAGAAATTAGAATTTCAAAAAAAAACAATTGGATATGTAAATATAGTAATTGGGCTATTTAATTTGATTAAATATGAGATTAATTTTGAAATTCAAAAATAGGTAAATAATAATTAATATAGGTCAATTAAAATTAGTTGGATAGTCCATATATATAACAAAACATATAAAATTTGGATTATAAGTAAATTTATTTATCCATAAATAAAATAAGGAGTAATCACTAAGATATACTATAAATACCGTAGATTTTAAGACTTCAAACGGATGGTGTAATTACACGAGGGACCAAAATAAGCTGGAGTACACTTGTTGACTTTTACAACATAAAAACAAACATGTAACGTAAGTAATTTGTACCCAATAATTCTATTAAAAATTTTAATTAATGGTCAAAATGGAAAAATAGCCGTTTCAGAAATGTTTAGCTGTAGACTTGTAGTCGTAGAGGTCTATTTGTATATACACATTGTGTATGTATGTATGTGTACATTCGACCGTTGGAACATAAGTAGGAGTATCCGTTACAACAAAAGCAAGTTGATCATGTTCCCACATTGAAACATTAACAACCCCCATTGTCTTAATTTCTTCAGTTTGTAACTACATATATCCTCTACCGAGAGAGACACAGAGAGACAGAGGTATTAGTGATTGGTTGAAAATGGTTGCAAGAAGCCCACCAAAGCTCAAGAAAATGGTGGCTCCTCTCAATCCCACCCTTCTTAGAGAAACTGTTGACAAGGTAACACACACACACATCTCTCTCTCTCTCTCTGAATTTATAGATTAGTACCTCTCTCTCCCTCCCCCCCCCCCTCTCTGTCTCTCTCCCTGAATATATAGATCAGTACCCCCCTCTCTCTCTCCCCCTTTATATATAGATTAATACCCTCTCTCTCTCTCTGTATACATGTATGCGTTCAAAATTTTTGATGATGTGAGTGTGACTTGTAGGTGGATAAATGTGTGGCTAGATTACAAGAGCTTCAATACACAGTTACAGGAGGGAGAAAAGTTATATCAGGTGTGAGTTTGAGTCCACGCAGTACTAGAGTCTATTTAAAAACTAGTCTCAGATGCAAACAAGAATCTGCAAGGTAATCATTTTGCCCCCTTTAATTTTGGGTTGTTTTATGCCTAAAGATTCAATGTTTTTCTTGGTTTTGATTGGTTTGTAGTGTTTTCTAAAACGGGGTTTCTTTATTTTCTTGTTAAAATTGTAGAATCCGGAATGCTACTCCTAAGAAATCTCCACCTGGTTCATTGCCTACGAATAGAGGTCATTTCTTAATCCCCTCGAGAACAATATTTTTTACATGTACAATTTGCATATATATTTGTACAATGATAGTCTTAATTCAGTGTGCTTGTGCTTGTGTGTGTGAGCTTATCTGTGAATGAGTGAGTTTTGATCGGAATTGGTATATGGGGTTGATTGAATTTGTATAAAAATTCAGGCGAATGGCGCCGAATGTCATTGCCAGCAATGCTACTAGGAGAAACAGTGGGAGAAATACTGCAAGCAAGTCAATTTGCTAAAGAAATTGTGGCAACAATTGAACCAACAAACATATTAGATGCCGGTGATGACCCAAAAACTCCACTCAATGTGAGGCGAAAACAAAGGCCAAGCCTCGAAAATTCTGAACTCCGGGTACGAAGAAAGAGGGAGAAACAAACTGCCTTGCAATCTATTAGGTTAGGAGCTGATCCTCCACCACTACAACGGGCTAAATCTCGGATAAATTTCAAGATTTCACCACCTAAGAAAAGGGAGAATGACAAAGAAAATTGCCGTTTTTCTGCCAACAGAGTGTCCCCTAGGCATAAACCATGGGCTAAGAAAGCAGTACTTTTTCCCAACCCATTGTTCCATTCATCACCAACAAAAGATCAGCCGAAATTCTACAAAACAAAGTCTCCAATGATTGCCAAAAACCGACCAACAACTCCTCATAAGTTCTTGATCAAATCCCCTGCTTCAGCGTCAAAGTTTCAAGTGAAGATCAAGAGCCCACCACTTAGCTTATCCCCAACAAGACCTTCAAGTTTGATCAGAAAATCGCCAAAAATGTCAACTGCAACAAAGTTGCGTAGATCATTTTCGCCATCAAGATTGGCCAACAAACTGGCTTCGCCATTAAAAAGTAGAAAATCAGTAACCAACATGGATGGGGTGCGCAGATCATTTTCGCCATCAAGATTAGCAAACAAATTGGTTTCTCCATTGAGAAGTAGAAAGTCTATAAACAATATTGATGGGGCCAAGATGATGATGAGTGGACTCAAACAAAGACCAAGTACTTCTATACCAATGCAGTTCTCCTCTCGTAGAATTTGAAGGATAATAAGGAAGATTATTTTTCGATGTTTATAATCATTTTTCATATTTTTAATCAATGGGAAAATTGTTTCCTTGACAAGTTTGATTTTCCATTGTGAGTTGCGTCTCATACTCTCATATAAGATTCATTTCAATAATATGTCTTTCAATGAAGTGATCTTTTTTTCCTGGAAGTCCAATGAAGTGATCTTTTTTGAAGTTCATCTTTGTTGTTTACTTTGAAGAAGTAAATTACAACTGAAATATGTCTGTTTATTTGTACAACTGAAATATGTCTGTATATTTGTACAACTGAAATATGTCTGTTTCTATGTTTGTTGTGGCCAAAGATTAGTGCCGTATAGAGTTAAGCATCTTTATTTGGCATATGATTGTTCAATTTAATACAGCATTCCTTGTGTGGTAGAATAAAAACCAAATATTTGGGTAGGAATGCAAAATCACCACGTGATTAGGTAAAACGGAAATTCATTCTAGCTTCTCTCATTGTCTTTTTATGCTTCTTGCAAACAGAAAGAGTACTAATGAAGTGTTACTGATCCTACACATTACTCATGGAAATTTTCCCTGAATACCTCGACTCTATCTCATTGTTATGGCTTTTAACAGTCATTCCCCTTCTCCTCCTCCTCTTCTTCCTTCCTTGGTTTTGTCTTCAAAAATATCCAATAACTGATAAATGGGAAAACCTACCCCCAGGTCCATCAAGGCTTCCCATCATAGGCAACCTTCACCAACTTGGAAAACTGCCTCACTTTTCACTGTACAAGCTGTCCCAGAAATATGGCCCTATCATGCACCTAAAGCTTGGCCAAGTCCCTCTTCTGGTCATCTCGTCCCCAGAGATGGCAAAGGAGGTGCTCAAAACACATGATTCAAAGTGTTGTAGTAGGCCTGATTCTTGTGGTACAAGGAAACTATCATACAATCGCAAGGACATCACTTTTTCTCCGTATGGTGATTACTGGAGAGAGATTCGTAAGCTTTGTGTTATAGAACTTTTTACTTTAAAGAGGGTTCGTTCCTTTCAAAATGTTAGAGACCAAGAGATTGCTAAATTGGTGAACAACATCTCAAAGGAAGCTTTGGATTCTAACAATAAATCCATCCACCTTGATAAGAAAATATTGACATTTGCCAAAAATATCATATGCGAGGTTGCTTTTGGCACTAACATTGGACGTGAGAAGTTCAAGGAAAATGAGATTCAGAAGACTTTACAGGATGCCATGATCGTGATTAGTGGTTTTTGTGCAGCCGATTTCTTTCCATATTATGGATGGATAATTGATTTAATTACCGGATTTCGCCACAAGATGGAAAAGAGCTTTGATGCACTCGATAAATTTTCTGAGAGTGTCATCCAAGAGCATCTTGAACCTTCTAGGTCCAGGTTGGATCATGAAGACATAACTGATATTCTGATTGCTTTGTCCAATGATAAAACTGCCCCTATCAATCTCTCAAAAGATCACATTAAAGCTGTTTTCATGGTAAATCTTTATATTTTTCCCTCATTATAGCACTTGTGTAGGTTAAGTTTTACTGCAAACCCTTCTAAGCTACAAATTTAAATTATGAGGTGTCTGTAGTCAGAGCTCAAAGGCGCGCTTGACCCTTGACAATGATTCCATATAGGCAGAGTTTGTAAACAAAGGCACATAGTAAGTTTAAGATTGCTACACTTAAGCAAACAACAGTGACTCATCACTTCATCACATATGAGCTAGAACTTTAATTCAAAATCATAGACTAATTGTCTAATTCCAATCAGTTATAATGAAATTTTTACTTCATCGAATTGACATTAATGACTGTGAAGACTATTTGAATCAACATGTCAATAATGTGTAAGTTCATAGGTAAAATTATTGGATATTCGGTGGTAGTATGGGTGATTAGAAATTTATTTTACATCTGAATTGTTTTAGATGAAATAGTGTACATCTGTTTGCTGACTGTCCATCATGAACCCAAAAATGAATGCATTCCCCTGTTTACAGGATCTATTTCTGGCGTCAATTGATACTAGTTCTGGGACAACTGTATGGGCTATGAGCGAGCTTGCCAAGAACCCACGGGTAATGAGAAAAGTGCAAGTTGAAATCAGAAATGTGGTGGGAAATAAAGCACAAGTAGATGAGAAAGAAATAGAGAAACTCAAGTACTTGAAGATGGTGGTGAAGGAGACCCTCAGGTTGCATCCTCCAGTGCCACTACTATTACCTCGAGAAACAATGCAATACTGTAAGATTGGGGGCTACAACGTATACCCCAAAACCAGGATCTTTATTAATGCATGGGCTATGGGCAGAGACACTAGTATATGGTCAAAGCCGGACGAGTTTTATCCAGAGAGATTTGAGGACTGTGAGATTGATTTTAAGGGCCAGCATTACGAGTTGATTCCATTTGGTGCTGGTCGTAGAATGTGTCCTGCAATGACAATGGGCTTGGCATCGGTGGAATCTATGCTTGCAAATCTGCTGCATTGTTTTGACTGGCAGTTGCCTAACGGGATGAAATCTGATGACATCAACATGGAAGAAGAGTTTGGCCTGACTGTGAACAAGAAGTTTCCGCTTCAACTTGTGCCTATCAAACATAAGTTTTTAAACTGAGGAATCCCTTGTCTTCAAACTAGCTAGGGAATACCTTTCTTGGTAATAAGACTTTGGGAGTCAAGGCCTCCCTGGAGGTACATGGATGCCTAAGTATCTGAAGTAGCACCGGTAATTGATTATATTCAATAACAAAATATATTCAAACTGAGTAATGAACTTTATGCTCATCATAAGAATGTTGTGGCCTTCTATATGCATTTGGATATTTTGTTCAATCTATGAATATTATCCTACAGCAGTTCTTAGTTTTCCAGTGCAAACCCATTTCTATTATTGTAAAAGATTAATAGTCTTTTTATTGTAATAATGGATAAATAGTGTAAAAGATTGATTGTCGCCTAGGTACCATAATTGGTGTTTTTATTTTGCTAAAGTTGATAAATATACACATGATTCATCAGAGATGATGCGATTACATATATTGACCAATTATTCCTAACAAACTTGGCTGAGATACACTTTGCGGTAGCTCTATTTAGGGCTGTCAAAAAAATTCGAAAAATCCGATATTCGTCCGAAAAATTTGCATCCGTATCCGAGAAAAAGCGGATATCGTATCCGAGAAAAATCGGATATTATCTGTATCCGAATTCGGGGTATTCAAATCTGAAACTAAATACATATATAATATTTAAATTTTATAAATATATAATTATATATAATTTAAAATTTATTTTTTTAGTTTTTAGTGTGTGTAAATGTATTAAATAATACGTTTATACAAATTTTATATAATTGTACACATACTTTATACATATATAAATATATTATTCGTAAAAAATGTTTTATAATCATCGTCAAAACGGTAGGGGTAACAAAAAATTCAAAAAATCTGATATTCGTGCGAAATATCCGCATTCGTTTCTGAAAAAAAGCGGATATTATCCGTATCCGAAATAAAAGCGGATATTATCCGTATTCGAATCCGATGATTGCGGATGCGGCATATCCGTATTCGAATTATCCGTTTGACAGCCCTCTCTATCACAACTACGCGACAACCCCTATATATATACAGGGCCGACCCTGAGAATTAAGGGGCCTATGCGAACTCAAATTATGGGGTCCTTATAAATTAATAAATCAAGTACAAAATATATATCGAGAGCTACAAATATACTAATAAGAGGGAAAAACAAAATATTATGCAAACTAATCTTATTATATTATTTAAATATAACACGTCTTGCATTTTTTGATGCAAAAATTGTTTAAAATTTCACTAACAAATATTGCAACATAGATGCAAGTGTATAAAACAAAACAAAGCATGCATGTAAACAAAATCAGTAACTGAAATAACGAAGAGAGAAACGAAGATGTACCCGAAACCATAGCTTTCAACAGTGAATGAAAATAATGGTGCACAGATACAAAATGCCAAGAAAAAATGATCACAGCTGAGTCACCAGGCCTTGCTCGAAGTCCTGACTGCTCTTGAAGAGAATATTGCCCCCTACCTGCTGCGTTTGGGATGCGTGCAATATCTCCACCAGGATAAAACAGCTCGGAGTTGATGTTAACAGCAGGAACAAAACCTCCACCTCGACCAGCACCTCAGTCGCCGGAAAAACCAACCTACAGCACTTCGAACTTGTGTTTCTGTGGGAGAGAAAATGCAGAGAGGGAAAAGAGAAGAGAATGTTGTGTGGTATGTTTCATCAATAACTTAGGCCCTCTATTTATAGTAGAGGCTAAGTGTAACTTACAACCTTGACATTAATAGACTTTAATATACATTAATATCAGAAATCAAAACTGCTCATTTAATACATAAATCAAAACTGCTGATTTTGAATTTAAATAAAATGTAACAGCTTTTGTATTTAATCCACACATTAAATCAGTTTTAATGTTTTTAATTATGAATCTTTATTTATCAGTTACATGTCCAGATTCATTGAATCTGACTCAGCCCACTTACAAAGTGTCCAAGCCCAACAGAGACAATAACCCAGCCCGACTGATAAATTAATTCTAATTAAAAAATTAAATCACAAATAAATAAAATCCTCACTTTATTTATTTTCAATGTGGGACAAATGACACATTCTCCATTTCAAGCTTTTACAAGCTACTAGTTTCAACTCTATTTCTCTATGGATTTCATTAAGAAAATTCTTAAAACCATACATGAAAATTTAAGTTCAAATATCATTGAACAATTTCCAATCATTAGATTTTAGGATTAATATCAAGAAATAATTAAATTAAGCTCTAAAATCCTAATTTTCTAACAATCCCCCACAAATCCATACAGAAATGCGATCAGGTTTTTCATCATGACTTGTTTTTCAGAGTAGGTACCCTTCCGGGTTTGAACCCTCCTAAGTCCTCTACTTCAATGGCTATCGGATTCAGATGGAATGTTTCACCTTGAATCTTAATCCGTTTATTATAACCATGTTCCATAGACGACGCAAGTCAAAGGCTATGGTGCCAATCTACGGCTTTGAGACATTAATGGTCATGTCTCGATCCTGTTCGTCGAATGCTTCAAGGATTAACCCTATCCTCTAATTGCGACCACACAATTACATTCGCTTAGCTGGGCATCTCCAGAGATATACTGCTTCTATCTCGTCAAATGACTTGACCCCATTCAGAGTTTTAACACTCTTGCTTTTCTAGCAGTGTCAGTACCTTCTAGGTTTACAGGGGATAGACTCAGATACTATAGTATCAACTATGTAGCAAAGGTACTACCAATTCATCCTTACAGCTTGTTATTACCCATTGAATACACTTCGAGGGATCTCCTCTCATATGTATTGGGTTCCCACTGTTGATGAATTATGATGGGTTGACAGTCCCATCCCCAACCTTGACTTAAGGACCACTGCAGGTTCCAGTCCTTTAGTAAGAGGATCAGCTATATTATTCTGAGTTCCTATGAACTCTATAGCTATGATCCTATCAGTCACTAAACCCCTTATAGACTTGAGTCTAACTTGGATGTGTCTCTTAGTTTTAGCATTATGCTTTTTACTACTAATCTTGTCGATAGTTGTTCGACTATCACAGTGAATAGCAATAGCAGGAAGCGGTCTGCTTACTACAGGTATTGCAGACATAAGTCCGTGTAACCATTCAGCCTCCGTCCCTGTGGCATCAAGTGCACACAACTCAGCCTTAAAAGTAGACCGAGTAACTATAGTCTGTCTGCTTGACTTCTAGGATATTGCTCCACCAGCTAAGGTGAACACGTATCCAGTCACTCCATTGGAACCAGACTTCTTAGCTATCCAACTTGCATCACTGTACCCTTCAAGCACACCAGGAAATCTCCTGTAGTGTAAACTAAGGTACATTATGCCTTTTAGATATCTAAGTACTCTATCAAGAGCATCCCAATGAGTTCTGTTTGGACAGCTTGTATATCTAGCCAATTTAGACACAGAATATGAAATATCTGGTCTAGTACAGTTAGCAAGATACTGCAAGCTCCCAATAATCTGAGAATACCTTAACTGAGACACAGGCACTCCTGAAGTATTCTTGACAAGGGCAACTTTCGAATCATAGGGTGTACTAGCGATTCTACACTGTGAATAACCATATTTCTCAAGTATAGATTTCTCTATATAATGAGATTGAGTCAAGGTTATTCCTTCAGTGGAATGAATCAGTTTGATTCCAAGAATCACACTTGCCTCACCCATATCCTTCATTTCAAAATGCCTTTTCAAGAACTCTTTAGTCTCGTTAATAATCTCAATATTGGTTCCAAACAGTAAAATGTCATCCACATATTGGCACAAAATAACACATTCATTACCTTTAACTTTAGTGTAGACACACTTATCACTTTCATTAGTCTTATAACTGAAAGGCAATACAGTTTCATCAAACTTTTTATGCCAATCTCTGGGAGCTTGTTTCAAGCCATAGATGGATTTGATCAACTTACATACTTTCCTTTCATTGCCTGATGCAACAAATCCTTCAGGCTGATCCATATAAATCTCTTCTTCAAGTTCACCATGAAGAAAAGCTGTCTTTACATCAATCTGATGGACGATAAGACCATGGACTGAAGCCAATGCTATAAGCATTCGGATTGTTACCATTCTTGCAACCGGAGAGTATGTATCAAAGTAATCAATTCCTTCCTTTTGCTTAAAACCCTTAGCTACCAGTCTAGCTTTGTACTTGTCTATTGAGCCGTCAGGGTTCAACTTCCTTTTAAAGACCCATTTGCACCCAATAGTAGAACACCCAAGAGGGAGATCAACCAACTCCCATGTTCCATTAGAAACAATAGAGTCAATTTCACTCTTCACAGCGCCCTTCCAGTGCCTTGACTCAGAAGAATCCATAGCTTGTCGGAAAGTTAAAGGTTCGTCCTCGATATTGTAAGTGATGAAATCACCTCCAAAATCCTTGACTACCTTTGCACGCTTACTTCTCCTTGGTTCCTCTAGTTCCTTAGGAATAGAGCTACTACTAGGTTCCGCCCCCACATTTGTCATCTTTTCCACATGATCAGGAATAGAACTTGATGTGTGAGTAGGATCTTCCTCAGAAGTCATTTCAGGTATTCCAGTCTTCATAGGGTAGACATCCTCAAAGAATGTCGCATCTCGAAATTCAACTATCGTGTTTGCCACTATACCATCTATGTCAGATTTTAACACTAAAAATCTCATAGCTGTAGTGGTGTCAAGATAGCCCAGAAAGATACAGTCAACAGTCTTTGGACCTAGTTTCTTTCTCTTGTGTTCAGGAACAAGCACCTTAGCAAGGCACTCCCACACACGAAGATACTTAAGACTAGTCATCCTGCTTTTCCATAACTCTAAGGGTGTTTTATCCATGTGTTTCAGAGGGACTCTATTCAAAATATGGCAAGCCGTATTTAGAGCCTCTCCCCACATGTATTTAGGCAACCCAGAGTTAATAAGCATACTATTAATCATATCTTTAAATGTTCTGTTCTTTCGCTCATCAACCCCATTAGACTCAGGTGTGTATGGTGGAGTAACTTCATGAATTATACCATTGTTTGCACAAAATTCATTAAAAGCATTACTCGTATACTCACCACCTCTATCAGATCTCAACCTTTTAAGTAACTTACTAGTTTGTTTTTCTACTTCAGTTTTATATATAATGAATTTACTAAGTGTTTCATCCTTATGTTTAAGTAAATAAACATAACAGTATCTACTACTATCATCTATAAAAGTAATGAAGTATCTAAACTGGTCCTTGGTCAACACACCACCAAATTCACAAATATCAGTGTGTACTAAATCTAACAAGTCTGAATCCCTAACAACGTTATGAAAAGGTTTCCTTATTTGTTTAGCAGACACACATACTTGACATTTAGAATTCTTTTCTATTATATGTTTTGGTATCAACTCTAAGTTCATCATGTTCTTAAGAGCACCAAAGTTTAAATGACCTAGTCTAGCATGCCATATATTCGAGGATTCAATATAGTTAACAGAGGGAATAACATTATTATTCAAATTTCCCAAAACGGGATCAGCATTAATAACAAATAAACCATTTGACAAGTAACCCTTGCCAAAGAATGTACCAGTGTGAATAAGAACTACTTTATTACATTTGAACGAAATTTCAAAACCACTAGAAACTAAACAGCTTCCACTTATTATATTTCTACGCATGTTGGGAACATGATGCACTCTCGTCAGAGATAGAATACGTCCTGAAGGGAACTTCAGATCCACGTTTCCAACTCCATGTACTTGAGCAGCACTAGCATTCCCCATCTTCACAGTCAGACTATGACTCTGTTGATAAGATACAAATAAACTAATATCAGCACCAATATGTACATTAGCTCCAGTATCTATCAACCATTCATTTGACAGATAGGTAGAAAATATCACAGGGTTGTAGGATACATACCGGTCAACGTCGGTTTCAGAAGCCGTAGCCTCACCAACAACCATGTTCACTACAGGCCCACTTGCGGTTCCAAGCACAACATTCGCTTGTGCTACCTCGGTTTTCTTCGCTTTCTTCGTAGGGCAGTCCTTACTCCAATGCCCAACCTGCCCACAAGACCAGCATGGTTTGTTTGCCTTGGGTTTATTGGACTTGTCCTTGTCACTCTTAGGTTTATTACTATTAGATTTCTTAGCAAAAGCCTTCCTCTTTTGTCCTATAGTTGCTATGTTTACCTTTGAGGTACCGTGTTCAGTTGGCATTACATGTCCCTGTTTGGACTTGTGTTGTTCTTGCACCGAGATGTCCAGCATAAGGTTGGTCCAGGTGATCTCTCCTTCTGGTCTTTTCAGGGAGAGAGAGAACTCTTCCCAAGACTTCGGGAGCTTTTCAATCATACTCATCACCTTGAACTTCTCCGGGAGATTCATTCCAGACTCCTTCAAAGCATGCACTATCATCTCGAACTCATGCACCTGCTCAGTCATGGATTTATTGTCCACCAGCTTGAACTCGAGGAACCTTGCCACAGAATACTTTTCTAGACCTTGTGTGTCAGTATTATATGTCTGGTCCAGCTTCTCCCATAAGAGTTTTGCAGAGTAGGCATCAGAAGAATAGACATCAAACAAAGTATTTGTTAGTGCCGCCAGAATGGCAGCCCTAGCCACTCCATCCTTCTCAGCCCACTTTGCAAAAGCCTTAACTGTGTCAGCCTTCTCTTGATCCACTACTGGTTTCTCATATTCCACAACCGGCCACAGACCCTTTATAGTCTGCCACAACTTCATCCTTTTCTGCCAGCGAGAAAAGCCAATGCCACCGTTGAATTTCTCCGGTAAACTGGTTAGTTCAACAGCTTGTGGAAAACTATAGGTGGTCCAATCAATGGCCCCAGCAGTTGCACCCGAACCGCTACCACCACTAACGATAACCTCACTTTCGTTAACCATTATGCTAAATTCTAAATAACTAATATTCTCTTCAAGAATGTTGAAAATTTCACTAACAAATATTGCAACATAGAGGCAAGTGTATAAAGAATTTAGCAAGTTCAGGCCAAGACCACAGTCAACAAAACAAAGCATGCATGTAAACAAAATCAGTAACTGAAATAACGAAGAGAGAAACGAAGATGTACCCGAAACCATAGCTTTCAACAGTGAATGAAAATAATGGTGCACAGATACAAAATGCCAAGAAAAAATGATCACAGCTGAGTCACCAGGCCTTGCTCGAAGTCCTGGCTGCTCTTGAAGAGAATATTGCCCCCTACCTACTGCGTTTGGGATGCGTGCAATATCTCCACCAGGATAAAACAGCTCGGAGTTGATGTTAACAGCAGCAACAAAACCTCCACCTCAGTCGCCGGAAAAACCAACCTACAACACTTCGAACTTGTGTTTCTGTGGGAGAGAAAATGCAGAGAGGGAGAAGAGAAGAGAATGTTGTGTGGTATGTTTCATCAACAACTTAGGCCCTCTATTTATAGTAGAGGCTAAGTGTAACTTACAACCTTGACATTAATAGACTTTAATATACATTAATATCAGAAATCAAAACTGCTCATTTAATACATAAATCAAAACTGCTGATTTTGAATTTAAATAAAATGTAACAGCTTTTGTATTTAATCCACACATTAAATCAGTTTTAATGTTTTTAATTATGAATCTTTATTTATCAGTTACATGTCCAGATTCATTGAATCTGACTCAGCCCACTTACAAAGTGTCCAAGCCCAACAGAGACAATAACCCAGCCCGACTGATAAATTAATTCTAATTAAAAAATTAAATCATAAATAAATAAAATCCTCACTTTATTTATTTTCAATGTGGGACAAATGACACATTCTCCATTTCAAGCTTTTACAAGCTACTAGTTTCAACTCTATTTCTCTATGGATTTCATTAAGAAAATTCTTAAAACCATACATGAAAATTTAAGTTCAAATATCATTGAACAATTTCCAATCATTAGATTTTAGGATTAATATCAAGAAATAATTAAATTAAGTTCTAAAATCCTAATTTTCTAACAAAAATATCAATCAAATTTATATAATCAAGTTTTTCAACCATATTCTTTTCTATTGATAACATAGTTAAGCCACTTAACCTTTCTTTAGACATTTAATATCTCTACGAGTTCATTATACAATTCAAGGTCTGATATATCATAGACCTTTAGAAAATCAATAAAAAATTCTTGAACTCTGATTGGACTTTCTGAGACATTCACACATCTTAAGACAAGAGACATTTATTCATCATTACTTGCATCCGGGTACAATCTAATATAATTGAAAAATAGTTTACATCTTTAACTCTATCAATGATTACACCTTTGACCTCTCGGGCCAGTAGTTGTACCATCTCGTTCTGAATTTTGTGGCTCAAATAATGATAATGTGTCTCACCTTGTAAAATACGACGAGTATGTTCTTGCATAACAGGATCAAACTCAGCAAATAGTTCTATCATTTGTTAAAAAAATTCATTATTATTTTCATATATTTTTTCACTATTACCCCGAAATGCCAAATTATTTCTCCCAAGTCTTTTCACGTAGCAAGAATTCTCTCTAACACTTGTTTCCAATGCTTCTTCTCGAGTGATTTTTTCTTGTACAGTTGAATCAATTGTGACACTCAACTTCAATCTTTTATCCAATTCTACCCAATGTACAATAGATTCAATGTGATGTGAATTTCGTTCAAGACTTCTAAGACGTTGTGAGATGTTATACCAATCATTAATGTCCTCTTCACCTAACCGACCCACCAAATTGTTTTGGGCAAATAATTTACAACAAAAGCAAAATACTTTATCTAAAACAACTGAATATATTAACCACTTTCTATCCCGCTTTTCCCCATTTGGAAAATCTCTAATGTAATGTCTAGAAGAAAAACTCATATCATAAATATCCTTAGGAAAAGTTACATTTTTGACTCTTTTCGGACCCCTCTCAACCAAAAACTCTATCTTGTTATTTTCAATTATACTCCAATATCCCGGATCATCAACATCAAAAGAGAAATTATCCCCAGCACCCAATTTTTCATTCTCTTCCTCACTTTCACTGTCATCCTCAATACCATTAGAATTTTGGTTCTCATTTTCATTTACATTTTCATTCTCATTTTCATCATTCACAAATTGATTTTCAACTACAGTAGCATTATTCACATCACTATTAATACTATACCCAATATCCATTTCATCAACAACCACATTCTCAACTGTATTTTTTAGAAAATACTTGTCCAGAGAGCCTACATGAGTCTTTTGAAGAGCTTCTCTTCTCCTTTTCTCCTTTCTCTTCTCACCTCTCCACTTATATTTTCTTATCGGAACCATTGATCTATTTTTCTCAGATTTGTGAATATGAAATGAATAAAATACTCCAATATTAATATAATCTGTTGTTATAAACAAGAAATCCAAAGGAAAATTGACCTCTTTACTTATTAATCCAGCTTTTAGTCGTAGAAGATTTGATTGAATGAATCTAATAGTAGCTAGCTACGTGTTTCTCACTGGTCTCTTGCAAATTTGAGTAACTTTACCATATTAGTACTTGTTTAATAAAACAAAAATTATTAACTTACAAAATTAATTGGATGTTTAATTTGAAAGAAAAATTAAATGAATTAAATGTTTAAAACAGTAAAAGTATGAATATTAAATACTAAAATAAATTGAATATTAGTCAAAAAAAATAAGTTTAATAATTGAATATTATATACTAATTTTTCAAGTACTAAAAACTAAATTAAAAACTAAAAATAAATAAAATAAATAAAAAATAATTATAAATAAAAAAACACACTTACATATATACACACCTATAAAATATGGGGGACTTATTTTGGAAACTAGTCTGTCTACGATCAGGGCCACCCCTATACGTATCACACTAACAAAATTAGTATTCTAATTATTTTAAATTTTCAGGAAACTTCAATATCTTAAGGTTAGATTTGATAAGGATACGAGATAGTTACCATATGACGAAGTGCAATCCACAAAAATGTTATCTTTTGAGTACAATATTGAGCGTTTGATAATTTGAACCAACACCTCACAAGTCCATATATCATAGTTCCAGGATAAAGAGATAGACATCGAATGGTACGGTAGCATTTTCAGCTCTGTCTTCTTTGTACTGAGGCATAATGGAAATCTTTTCGGAATCTCTGAGCTCCCTCTCATTGCCATGGCTTCTTACTGGCATTACCATTCTCATTGTCTTCTCCTTTCCTTCATTTTTCTACAGAAGTTTAAGTAAACAAAGCGTCGAAAACTTAGCCCCAGGTCCTTCAAGCCTTCCCATAATTGGCAACCTTCACCAACTTGGAAAGTTGCCTCATCTTTCTCTGTATAAACTGTCCCAAAAATATGGCCCCGTGATGCACCTAAAACTTGGTCAAGTCCCTACACTGGTTATTTCATCCGCAGAGATGGCAAAAGAGGTGTTACAATTTCATGACATAAAATGCTGCAATAGGCCTGATTCGTATGGTATGAGGAAGCTATCATACAACCGAAAGGATATCTCTTTTTCTCCTTACGGTGATTACTGGCGTGAGATGCGTAAGCTTTGTGTTATAGAACTTCTTACTGTCAAGAGGGTCCGTTCGTTTCAGCATGTTAGAGGTCGAGAGATTGCTAAATTTGTGAACGCTCTCTCTCAAGTAGCGTTAGAACCTAACAATAAATCCATCCAACTCGATAGTAAAGTATACTCACTTGCAAAAAACATTATATGTGGGATTGCTTTTGGCACTGACTTTGAGAGGGAGAAGCTCAAGGAAAAACAAATTCAGAAGACTATACAGGACGCCTTGCTCGTGACTAGTGGCTTTTGCGCAGCAGATTTTTTCCCATATTATGGATGGATGATTGACATAGTAACAGGGTTTCGTCAGATGCTGGAAAAGTGCTTTCACGAGTTCGATCAATTTTATGAGGATGTTATTCAAGAACACCTTGAACCTTCCAGGCCCAGGTTGGATCATGAAGACATTACTGACATCTTAATTGCTTTGTCAAATGATAAAACTGGTCCTCTCCGACTCTCAAAAGATAACATTAAAGCTGTCTTCATGGTACTATTATCTTCTTTGTCACATTTTCATTGTTTAATGTTATTATATCGTTTATTCCGAACCCCGCCTAAGCCATATAATTAAACAGTAAAAAAAATGGTACCCTTGTTACTTTGGTACTTTTGTGTTCTATCGAACTAGTGTTAATTTCCTTATTAACATAGAGTATAAATTTGCACATCGACTAGATAAGATGTCCACATTATGTTAAGGACGCTATTAAAAATGATCTATTAGGCAGATTTCTGCAACTTAAAGTTTTAGTCAGGCTGTAGCAGTTTAATCCATAGTCCATTGGATGGATCGGTATCAGAAATAAGATTAATGTTTTCTCTTGTTTCCAGGACTTATTTCTTGCTTCAATAGACACTACCTCTGCAACAACTGTATGGGCAATGAGCGAACTTGCCAAGAACCCACGAGTAATGACAAAGGTGCAAGCTGAGATCAGAAAGATTATGGGTAATAAGAAAGAAGTAGAGGAGAGTGACATAGAGAAGCTCAAGTATTTCAAGATGGTGATAAAAGAGACTCTGAGGTTGCACCCTGCAGTACCACTACTACTACCTCGTGAATCAATGCAGTACTGTACGATTGGGGGCTACAATGTATACCCGAAAACCAGAATCTTTGTTAATGCATGGGCGATTGGCAGAGACATGAGTACATGGTCGAATCCAGAAGAATTTTATCCAGAGAGATTTGAGAACAGTGAGATTGATTACAAGGGTCAGCATTACGAGTTGATTCCATTTGGTGCTGGACGTAGAATGTGTCCAGGAATGACAATGGGTTTAGCGTCGGTGGAATCCATACTTGCAAATATGCTGCACCGTTTTGACTGGCAGTTGCCTAGCGGGATGAAACCTGAAGACATTAACATGGAAGAAGAGGTTGGCTTGACTATTAACAAAAAGTTCCCACTTCATCTGGTACCCATTAAACATGAAATGCAAATAGAGTAACCCCTTGGTTTCAGGCAACCGGATACTCCTTTACATGCAATAAAAGTTGGATGGTCCAAATCTCTGTGAAACTGATGAATGAATTTTAAATCTTTTGTGATTGAGTAATTAAAGTTTACTTTCATGAGTCTGTTGTTGGCGTCTACTTGTACAAAACCAGACTTACAGACTCGTAGAACAGAGCCTGGTGAATGTAGTAAGTATGCCAACCTTACTCTAAACTTAAAGAGTAAGGTTAGGGAAAGGTCTGGTAGATCATAGAGACCTAAATTAATCACCACAGTTGCCGATGAATAAATTCTAGTCGATTATAAAGCTATCATCGACGGGCAAACAAAGTGCTAATTTTTTCTCGTTCTGCACCCACTGCTGGACCAACAACCGTGGATTTTTTTTTTTCACCAATTAGCTCAGAAAGGATTTTGCGTCTCCTCAATTGAGTCAGTTGATTACTTTCCGGCAATTCACGACACTGTGCTGCGAATAAATTATCATACAATCCTAAGGGCTTTGTTTTTTCTCCTTACAGTAATTACTGGCCAGAGATGCGTTAACTTCTTTTAGGATAAGTTTTAGTAACAACATCGACCACATACTCTACTAACCGACAACATTTACAGGAAGATACAAATAAGATTCCTATAAACTCTTGCTGTAAGATATACTTAAGAAACATTCCTTTAATATTATTAGTACTAAGATTATTATTAAGAAGGTCATCTATTTACTTAATTTATCAACCTCTCAGTTGAGGTCTTATATTTATACCAAGTCTCAAATGAGTTTTCTCTTATAAAATGGGCCTTTTTGGGCTTTACATTATGTTCTATAATTATCCTAATTATAACTCCTTGGGCCGTATTGTCTTGATCCAACATTTATCCCCTCCTAGTTCGAGCAACTATCTTTTAGATTCACGCTTTATTTGTTTCGAAACATGGGAATGGGGAACATGAGAAAATTTTGAAATAAACACATAAAAAATAAGTGTTAGTAAAAAGCAGGAAAATAAAGACGAAGATAAAGAAAATAAGAGTGAACGTTTGTGCGCATTGTCTGTTTTTTTTATTATTATTTATTTATTTTGTTTGAAATGTACAAGTACTTGAAAAAATCTTTTTGGCTTGTTTTGCTTTTATTTTCTGGGAGTTATTGATTGGGGACTTGGCTGTTCGGCTTCTTCCCTCTTTATCAAAACTGCAGCGTCTGCCCGGAGAACTCCACTCAGCCTTGTTAGGTCACACGTACTGTAAAGGGGGTGAATACAGTGTATAATACAATCAAATCGAACTTTAAAATCTTAAGTAACAGAAAACAAACTTTATTGAAACAATAAACTCTGTTACAATATGAAACTGTTACCTCTCAGTGATGAACAAATATCACGAGAGCTGCTAGGGTTACAATGAATAATCTTCTCGAATATGATAACACTTATAGTGTAAACCCTATGTCTGTGTTTATATACTACACATTTACAAGATAATCGCTAATTGATATGGAATATAATTCTGCTTCCTAAAATATATCAATCAGATATCTTTTCTTCCAAATATTCCATTCTTCACGGAACTCCTTCTTCATGCATATCTCTTCTTATGTTTATCTTGATCTTCTTTCCTTTAATCAGCTACTGTCCTTATCTGATCGTCCTTCAGCACTTAAGTTCTAATATCTAACTTCTGATGATTATCTCCTGATAATATAAGTACTGATATCCTTAAGTCCTGACTTCCAGTATAAGTACTGATCAACGGTTAAGTACTGATTTGTCCTGTTAAGTAAGATCTGAAATCTAAACATAAATTATATTAGCCATGACATTATCAAATATATCTAACAATCTCCCCCAACTTGTAAATTAGCATAATATACAAGTTTAACAGATATTTGATGATGTCAAAAACATTAAGTACAAATGCATGAGAATTAGACTAGATAACTACAACTTACAGTCCTTAAAGCTTTACCAATATTCAACTTCTGATAACAACTTCAGTCTGTACAAATATCAGAATTTAAGCAGTTGTAGATCTTCGACTTGGCTTCATCATCTGATCTCTCTGATGTCAGGAGTTGTTCTGAGATAGTTCTTCAACAAACATTTCTCAGCATATCTGAGTTCATCAATCATTCTCCTTTTGGCATCTTTAAGCTCTGCAGTATCTTCACCAATTTGAAAGATTGCAGCTCTGAGATCATTGATCTTTGCTTTTCTTATATCCTGATCCAGTCTGATCAAATAAGCTTTATCAGACTCAAGATTGAATTCAACAGCCCTGTACCCCAGAAAGGTAGTTATAATCTTAACAGTGTTGGGCTTCATTTCAACTATATCACCATTGTGATCTCTGTACTTTGGAACGTATGTGCTGTTAGACTTAACAGAATAAAGCCTTTTCTGTCTCTGAATCTGTTCTTTCAAATAGTTTGCAGCAGTTCCTGTTATTCTGTCATCCACATGAAGTAAGAATAGTACATGCTCCAATTCTTCAAAATACTTCAATGGAATGACATTTTGTCTTATATGATAAACCCTTCCATCTGTCATGAAATACAACAAGATGTATTCTTTCAAGTAGGTATGGTAAACCATCTGTACAGATTCCAGTTGATTCAATCTCTCAGGAGTTGCTCCAATACCTGGTTCACTCAAGGAAGTTGGATCATTGGTAGTGTTATGTATTCTTCTTTCATCAGCACTTCCCAATCCAGTTTTATCTCTTGCTTCCTTTCCATTAACTACTCTTGCTTCAAAACCACTTGCAGTAGTCTTCAAAGGTTGAGTCTGTTTTGCTTTAGTGAATCCTGGTAGGTGTGTCTTTGGTCTATCTTCTGATATCAAGTTAACTTGAGCTATGTCAGAGGTTACTTGCTTCTTCTGAATATCAGAACTTACAATCTCTTGACTCTGAACAACTTGAGCCATGTCAGAGGTTGTTTTAAGAACTTTTCTTGAAGTCAGAGCAAGATTATCCTTTTCATCAGTAATTTCTTCATCCTCAGGAGGCACATAAACCTTGATAGGTTCACAACCTTTTCTTTACCCTTGGATCTTGGATCTATCTGCGGTTGTGATCTAGCCAATGTTGCTTCAGTATGTGTCCTTTCTTTGATCACAATGCCTTTGAGTTTTGAAAGTGGCTTTTTACCAGAAGCTTCAGATTTAGATGTGACTTTCTTTGATTTAAGCCTGGCTTCTTCTTCCATTAAACTTTCCAAGTCCATTCCTGGATTTTCCTGAAGAAATAACTGTCTTGACATTTCCTCATCAAGATCTAAAAGTTCATCAGAACTTATCCTTTTACCAGCAGCAGAACTTATTCTTTCCCAGTATCAGAACTTGTCCTGTGACTTGTGATTTCAGCTTTTCTTGATGTGAATCTTCTACCTTGACTATGACCTCTACCCATTCCAGGGTTTCTTTGATCATCTTTTTCATCATCCTTTCCTGTCAGTGTCTTGTCAGTCTTGCATTTGGACTTAATTACTTTCTCCCCCTTTTTGGCATCAGCAGGTAGTAGAAGAGAGATAAGCAATTCCACTGAGGATTGGATTTTAGTCAGTTGTGATTACTGAGAAGCTTGATTTTTCAGAATATCATCAATCTGAGCTTGTTGATGATCTTGAGTCTTCTCAATATAAGCAATCCTGTCAAAGGTAGGTTGGAAGAACTTTTTCTTATCAATTTTCCAAACTTGTTCCTGTTTGATAAATTCTTCCTGAATCTTGTGTAGCTCTGCATGAGTAGTTGAGTGAAGACCTTGTAGATGTTTAGTACTCAATGCAGTGACTCTAAGCTGGGTTTTGAAATCATCAGAATTTAACATTTCATCAGCTTTTGTCAAGTACTCAGTAAGATGCTTGTCAGTTGGAACACATGAAACTGAGTTCCATTCCTTAGTTCACTCCTGTCCTGCAGGAGTTTCACTCCAAGGTACTGGTGCTTCTCTGGTAACAAACTTCTTAACCAGTTCAGACTTTAGAATAGTCTGTTGAGGAGCATGTCCTGAAGGACCTGCTGCATCAGCATCTGCAGTTGGAGCAGCATCACCAGTATCTCCAGCATTTGCAGCATCAGAACTTAAAGAATCAGTATCTTCTGATAAGACAACAGTGTGAGTAGCAATGGAGGCTTCAGCATCCTCTAATTGCTGATCTGGTTCTAAGTTCTGATCAACAGCCATATCCTGATGCTCACCTAAAGTCTGATCATCAGCATCTTGATGCAGAGAAGGTGTTGTAGATAACTCTGGAGTTTGAACAGCATCAGTAACAGGTGTTGTGGAAGGATTAGTTGCTGTTGGAGCTTCTAAGAAAATTACTTCAGACACAACCAAGTTTTGAACATCAATATCAGCACTTGTGCCTGGATCAACAAGAGACACAGATGGGGTGGTAGCCTTTTTAGAAACAGCTTCCTTAGATGGAGTTGATGGAGAAGAAGTGACTGGAGCAAATTCCTTGTCTTGTGAGATCAGAAATTCCTGATCCCTTTCCTTAGCAGCTTCCTCTTCATCATCTGAAACTGGCCTGTGTGCCCTTTGTTTCTTGTATCTCTTTGTTGATTTGGATTCCTTGGGAGTTTCAGGAACTGTCATTCTTCTAAGCCTCTTGAGAAGCCTAGCTCCCCCAATTCCAGAATCCTTCTGAGAAGTCTCTTTCTCAGCTTCACATACAACAGGTTCTGAAGAAGGAACCTGTTCCTCAGTATTAGATTCATCTCTCAAGGCAATCCTCCTTCTCTTTTGAGGTGTTTGAGGAACAGTCTTTGTCCTCTTTGGCTTAAGGTATGAAGGCTTCACAGTAGGTGCTGAGGATGAGGGTTGAACAGTCTGTGAAGTGGAGAGATAGGATTTGAGATATGTCCTGAGGGTAGGTTGAGTAGAATGAGTGGTAGGTGCTGAGGATAATGGTTTTTGGGTGTTTGTTGTTGGTTGAACATCAGAGTAAACAAATCTATAAGTATTAGGATCAACATTTATTAGGATCTGTTTTACAGACTGAGGAATCTGTAATGGTCTAACCACTGATTTCTTAGTGTCAGCATTTACCAGGTCATTAAAGTAGCGTTTTGCAACTTTAAAAGGTGGGGTTGAGGAACTGACTAATTGAGGTTCATCAGTACAAAAAGTATAAATAAGTTGATAGAATCTAGCAAAATAGACAACATTCCTATCCTCTGTCATCCTATCCCCAATAAAACCAATTATACCAGTTGCAAAATCAAAATGAGTTTGATTGATAATAGCATACCCGATGTGCTGACTCAGAATTGGGATAGCATCAAAATTCGAACATTTGTTCCCAAAAGCTTTGGTGATGCAGTCGAAGAAGAAGCTCCATTCTCTTCTGATATGAGCCCGTTTCAACTGCCCAAGTTTTGCCAAACTCTTTTCATATCCCAAATTAGCCATTAACTTCTGAAGAGCTGATTCCTCTGGAATTGAAAAAGTACACTCTTCTGGGAGATGTAGAGCCCTGCATATTGTACCAGGAGTAACTGCATAAGATGAATCACCCACTTCGAAAACAATATTGGGAGTGCCATGTTTACCACCATCATCAAAGTGCCCAGTCTGCCAAAACGTCAGAACTTGTTGGCTCGAAAAGACTGAAGGTTGGGTTAATGCATACCCAATCTCACTGTGTGCAAGAAGATCTTGCACACAATGCAATTCAGATGGAGCTTCAGCATGATCAAGAATTGCAGCATAGTTGTTTGGAACAAACTTAGCTCCATCAATGATTAAATCCTTAGGTGCCATGTGAAAAATTGAGATGAAAAAGTGCCTGTTAGGTGTTTGATAAAATGTCTATATGAAAAACCAACGAGAGAAGAAGAGAGAAAGTGAGAGTAAAAGCAAGTAGAGAGAAAAAAATATGAAGCAAATAAAAGATTAAAGAAATCCTCTCTCTGTCGTACTTATACTCTGAAAAAAATGTTACCGTTGGACACCTGTCAGACATGCAGTAATAACGGATAGTTACTGGGCTCGAGAAAACAGTAATTATTACTTACCCACTCGCCTGTTTTCAAGGAAAAAAACCGTTCCACTTACCCAGATATTCCATTAATTAAGGTGAAACAGTTTTAATTCAAAAGTGAAGCCGTTCCCACTTATTGAATTATTTTTCACTGCAACATTAATATTCTGAAAATAAATCAAGTGAAAATGACAAGATAAATCATATGAGTAAGTACTGATAAAGGAAAGTCAGAACTTAAATTAAAACAGAATTTATATGGTCATCAGAATATCAATCAGGATTTATCAATGCATTACAAAATATCTTAGAGACAAAAGCTTGAAACAAAAACAAATTTCATTAATATATCAAGTGAATACATTCATGAAATTGAGATTACATCAGAATTTATACAAGATTTCCCTAAGCTGCTAAACCTAACATCAACAGCTTTAGTCCTAGCTAAGAAGCCTGACAAAGCTGATGATGAAGAAAAACAGGAAGAAGACGAGATTAAATCATTTCTTCTTCCTACTCTCGATAAACAGAATGGCGAGTCGGATGATTCGCTCTTGCTGGTGGAGAGCTTCCAGCCTTTCCTCCTCCAATCGCTCCAGATGGCGATGGTAGTCCATATAGAAGAACAGGAGGTGGGTCAGTACTTCCTGTGGGACAGAGTCCCATATCTCCTCAGGAATGGCCGTGACATGCCATTCCTGCTGCCAGTCGGCACAGCTTAGCTCCATATTGAAGTTTTGGTAGTTCAAAAACATGTTGTATCTGACCATTGTGTTTTTGAAAGAAAAAGTATGAAGGTAAGTTTGTGAGAAAGAATTTGATGGGAAGGCTGATGTGAAGTGGCTGCTTATATAGGCAAGAGAATGCTAGGAGATGTAAAAGTATTTAATGCTGACAGGTAGAATTAATTCTACCTCGTCTCCCCAGACTTGGAAAAAGAATAACATTCATTGGAAGGAGAAAACATGGTTGAATGCGCACAAGAAACAAGTAAATGTGAACTGTTCAAGTACGAATATCATTAACCCTAACCATAGTGACTATTAATCTTCCACTTCAACATATTCTAGTTTGAACTGAGACTGTTATCAAATTTTATCCATAGAGAAGTCAAGTAAAGAATTAGACTGTAATATCAGAACTTAGACTTATATCAGAACTTAACAGTCATCAGAACATAATTTCTTAACTCGAAAAAGGAATGCCTACCTAAGTAAATCCTCATACAAGTTTTGAGTTATACTCTTCAGAACTTAATCGTCAGAATATGCAACCAAAACTTGTCCTCAGAGTTAGTGCAAAATGACACAATGACTGTTTATCTAAAACAACATAGACCACCACAGTAATTTTCATCATTCAGATGGAGTGATTAGTGTGTGCATTAAGCTAAATTTCAGACAAGGAGTAAAGTTTGATTCACTTCAGTACATCTTAGAAATAAGGCATAACTAAAATTTTGCTAAAGAGCTGTCATTATCCTGAAACCTACTGATGAATGAGTTCATGCTTGAGTCCACCTCAACTGTTTTGTGCTAATTTTATGCATCTTTTTAAATTCTATTTTACAGTGGCTTCTCAGTGTAAGTGAGTCACGACTGCTTATCAGAATTTATGCTATTATCAGAGTATTTCTCCAGTAATCATAGAGAGTGAAAAGTCACCAAGAAAATATTTTGTTTTTCTAATGCATATTTACTTAATAACAGCAATGCACTTGGGTCGTCCCTTCCACATTTTTACTCTAGATCTCAAAGGAGTACCTGATTTTATTATTTGATCTTTTTGTTTTTTCTTTTGATAATTGAGGTTTATCAGCACTTAGTACATTCAGTAGATTTACTAGTATCAGAACTTAACAGATGAGTAGCATTATTTTAATTTGTGACTTAGTAATAAGATAAACAAAGTAAACTCAACTAAGCTCAATTATCAGAATTTGCTTGTGTCATAAGATTTCCACAAAAATAATTACTTCTTACATGGGATCATTTGTTTATTGAAGACTACTAGGTCAGTATCTAGCACAGTTATCCTCATAGGATTGAATAGTTACTTAAACAGACATATCACTTATCAGAGTTTAGAAACATATATCAGACAACAATCAGTACTTGAACGCATATTTCAATTAATCACAGAATACACAAAGAGATTACATTCTGTAAATACTGATCATAAAGTCTAATGAAACAGAACAAAACCAGACACATTTAGAAAAAGAACCTGAAACCATTCCAAGTTCATTTACCAATCTTGTAAAAGTGGCTTCACATAGTGGTTTTGTGAAGATATCTGCTAGTTGTTGATCTGTTGGAACAAAGTACAATTCCACTGTACCTTCATCCACATGTTCCCTTATGAAGTGGTACCTGATGCTGATGTGCTTTGTCATAGAGTGTTGAACTGGATTACCTGTCATAGCAATAGCACTTTGATTATCACAGCAAATAGGGATTTTGAAATATGTTAACCCATAATCCAGTAACTGATTCTTCATCCAAAGAATCTGTGCACAACAGCTTTCTGCAACAATATACTTTGCTTCTGCAGTTGATGTGGAAATTGACTTTTGTTTCTTGCTGAACCAAGAAACCAATCTGCCTCCAAGAAATTGGCAGCTTCCACTTGTGCTTTTCCTGTCAATTTTGCAACCTGCAAAATCTGCATCTGAGTAACCTATTAGTTTAAAATCTGATTCTCTAGGATACCACAATCCCAGATCAGCTGTTCCTTTAAGATACTTAAAGATTCTTTTCACAGCTGTTAAGTGAGGTTCTCTTGGATCTGCTTGAAATCTTGCACAAAGACAGGTAGCATACATGATATCAGGTCTACTAGCAGTTAGATAGATTAGAGAGCCAATCATACCTCTGTAATCAGTAATATCTACTGATTTACCAGTATCCTTATCCAGTTTTGTTGCAGTGGCCATGGGAGTGGATGCACTTGAACAATCTTGCATTCCGAATTTCTTTAGCAAGTTTCTGGTGTACTTAGTTTGACAAATAAAAGTGCCTTCTTCATTCTGCTTGACTTGAAGGCCCAGAAAATAGCTAAGTTCCCCCATCATACTCATATGATATCTTGACTGCATCAGTTTGGCAAACTTCTTGCAAAGTCTGTCATTTGTAGACCCAAAAATGATATCATCAACATAAATCTGGACGAGAAGTAAGTCCTTCCGTGGTTGAGGTAGAATAGTGTTTTGTCTATTGTTCCTCTGTTGAATCCACTTTCCAGAAGAAACTGAGCTAAAGTCTCATACCATGCTCTAGGAGCTTGCTTAAGTCCATAAAGTGCTTTATCAAGCCTGTAGACATAATCTGGATGTTTGGAATCTACAAAGCCTGGAGGTTGTTCAACATATACTTCCTCCTCCAATTCTCCATTGAGAAAAGCACTTTTCACATCCATTTGAAAGACAGTAAACTTTTTGTGAGCAGCATAAGCCAAAAATATCCTTATGGCTTCTAACCTAGCAACTGGTGCAAATGTTTCATCATAATCAATTCCCTCCTATTGAGAATATCCTTTTGCAACCAGCCTTGCCTTATTCCTTGTAATTATGCCATCACTGTCAGTTTTGTTTCTGAACACCCACTTTGTACCAACAACAGATCTATTCTTTGGTCTTGGCACTAGGGTCCAGACTTTGTTTCTTTCAAATTCATTTAACTCTTCCTGCATTGCTTGCACCCAATCAGCATCTTGAAGAGCTTCTTCCACTTTTTTTGGCTCAGTCTGAGAAAGAAAAGAATTGTAACGACATTCATTTGAAGTACCTGTTCTAGTTCTGACACCTGCATCAGGATTTCAAATTATCAAATCAGGTGTATGTGACTTTGTCCACTTTCTTGCAGATGGAAGGTTTTCTCTAGAACTGGATGCTCCCCCATGATCCATGCTGTCTTCATTTTCATTTTCTGATGCTCCCCCTGAAACTATGCTCTCTGAGTTGGATTCTTCAGAATTTAGATTTTCAGCACTATCAGAATTTGGCTTATCAGAACTTGACGAATCAGAACTTGAAGAGCCAGATGTATGTTTTGATGTTTCTTGAGATGTGGTAGGATCTTGAGTATGCTCCCCCTGCATAGGTGCATCTTCCTTTGACGTAGTCACCACAGTTTCAATAACATCAGAGTCTAATCCATCAGAGTTTACAGTATCAGGACTTAGACTGTCAGGATTTTCAATATCAGAATTTGAGTCTTCATTTTCAAATCTCAGCTGATCATGGTCAATGAAATCTTCAAGACCAGTAATCTTCTTGTCATCAAAAGAGACATTGATAGATTCCATGACCACTTTTGTTCTCAAATTATAGACTCTGAAGGCTTTTGTGGAAAGTGGATATCCAACAAAGATTCCTTCATCAGCTTTTAGATCAAACTTGGATAACTGTTCAGGATGAGTCTTGAGAACAAAACACTTGCATCCAAATTCATGAAAGTACTTCAGATTTGGCTTCTTTTTCTTCACCATCTCATATGGTGTTTTTCCATGCTTGTTAATAAGTGTTGCATTTTGAGTAAAACAAGCAGTCTGCACAGCTTCAGCCCAGAAATAGGTTGGAAGCTTTGCTTCTTCAAGCATTGTACGTGCAATTTCAATGAGAGTTCTATTCTTCCTTTCAACAACTCCATTTTGCTGTGGAGTTCCAGGAGCAGAAAATTCCTGCTTTATTCCATGGGTTTTGCAGAACTCTTCCATCATCAAATTCTTGAACTCAGTGCCATTATCACTCCTTAAGATTTTCACAGAATCTTTGACCAATTTATCCAGATGTTTGACATGATCAATCAATATAGATGCAGTTTCACTTTTTGTGTGCAAGAAATACACCCATGTGTATCTGGTGAACTCATCCACTATGACCAACGCATACTTCTTCTTTGCAATAGACATGACATTCACTGGACCAAATAGATCAACATGTAGTAGATGATACGGCTCAAGAATTGATGATTCAGTCTTGCTCTTGATTGAAGATTTTCTTTGTTTGGCCTTATGACATGAATCACAAAGACCATCAGGAGCAAATACTGACTTTGGCAATCCTCTCACAAGATCTTTCTTGACTAGTTCATTTGTATTGTTGAAATTTAAATGAGAGAGTTTCTTGTGCCAATTCCAGCTTTCTTCAATTGATGCTCTACTCATCAGACAGATTGCAGAACCATCAGTACTTGTTGAAAGCTTAGCTTCATAAATGTTACCACGCCTGTATCCTTTTAGAACAACTTTGCCTTTAGATTTACTCATAATTTCACAGTGTTCTTCAAAGAAACCAACATGATAACCTCTGTCACAGATTTGACTTATACTCAGCAGATTGTGTTTAAGTCCTGAGACCAGAGCTACTTCTTTAACTATGACATTCCCAAGATTGATATTGTCATATCCCAATGTTTTTCCAATGTTGCCATCTCCATAGGAAACACTTGGGCCAGCTTTATCCACAAAGTCTGATAGCAGGGCCTTATTTCCAGTCATATGTCCTGAACATCCACTGTCCAGAACTAGAATATTTTTCCTGTTGCCCTGCAATCACAAAGACCACTAATTATTAGTTTTAAGGACCCAGACTTGCTTGGATCCTTTGGTCTTATTAAGTTTATTAACATTTGCAGCAGATTTAGCATCAGAATTTATGTTAACATTTTTCTTTTCAGAACTTACATTATCAGACTTTGAATCAGAATTTACACTAGAAGGAACAATGGAAACTTTCTTCAAAGAGGGTTTTATCTGATAATAATCATAGTACAAACTATGATATTCCTTACAACTATAAATGGAATGCCATAAACTACCACAATGAAAACAAAGATTTTGTGGTTTGTATCTAACAGACTGATTCTTAACTCCTGATTTTGAAGGTAGGGAGTTAATATTCTTATTCTTCCTGCAAAAAGAAGCCAGATGATTAGAACTTCCACAGTTATGACATGTTTTCCTAGGAGCATCAGGAACAGGTTTATAATCATTGCTTTTATTCACACCTTCCTTTCCATTCCTATTTTTCTTAGGTGATTTTACCTTGTTTGCATTCTTAACATCTTTTAGCTTATGCTTAAGCTGCTTCTTTGTCATTAAGCATATGTTTACTTCAGCTGTCTTTTCCTGTTTTAGTTTGTCAGAAGTTAATTCCTCTTTAACTTCTGATTTCTCATTTTTAGACTTTACAGTTACAAACTTAACAGGTTTTAACTTTGGCTTTTGCTTAACAACAGACTTAATTTCTTCAGTTCCTTTATCATTCTTATCCTCTCCATAACCTAAGCCCTCTTTCCAGTTTCCACTACTTAGCAAATTTTGAGTTGTTTTGCCAGAATTAGTCCAAGTCCTGATAATCTCTCTTTCCTTTTTTAACTCAGTTTTTAGAGATTCATTCATTTTTAGCACTTCATCCCTAACATAGAAAGCATCATCTCTATCCTTCTGAGTTTGATGAAACATGACTAACTCTTTTTCTAAGAAATCATTTCTTTTCTTAAAAGCAAGATTTTCAGAAGTTAATCTTTCACATGTTAAAGTTTGATCTCTATAACTAACAAACATGGTTTTAAGATATCTTCTCAACTCATTAATATCATCAGTATGAAAAGCATAAGTAGTCTGAGGTACCTTTGTTTCAGCAGCTTCAGAACTGCTCTCAGCACTTTCTTTATCAGCATTTGCCATTAATGCATAGTTCTCCTCACTTTCAGAGTCTGAGGTGTCTGTCCAGCTTTTCTGCTTTGTGACAAGAGCCTTGCCTTTGTCACCCTTTACCTTCTTGCAATCAGGAGATATGTGGCCTTTCTCACCACAGTTATAGCATTTAACATTGGTATAATCTCCTCTATCAGACTTTCCTCCTCTGCCTTCAGATCTTCTGAAATTCTTCTTATCAGAACTTATGCCTTTCCTGGAAAACTTATTTCCCTTCATGAACTTCCTGTATGCAATCTTTGTGATTTCTTTCACCATAAGAGCACACAGCTTCATCATCTCCTCATCAGCATCAGTCTCAGGCAAGCTTTCAGAATCTGAGTCATCATCACTTTCAGAACTTGATGACTCAGTATCAGACTTTATAACAAGAGCTTTACCCTTGTCTTTCCTTGAGGAAGCTGCTTTGGGGGATTCTTCTTCAGCCTTAAGAGCAACTGTCCTTGACTTTCCTCCTTTCCTCTTGCTTCTTTGTTCCATCTCAAGTTCATGAGTCTTGAGCATTCCATAGATTTCATCAAGAGTTGTTTCATCAAGATTGTAGTTGTCTCTTATTGTTGTTGCCTTCAAATCCCAGCATTCAGGAAGAGCTAACAGGAATTTAAGGTTTGAATCTTCAAGATCATACTCTTTGTCAACCAATGACAAATCATTCAAAAGTTTGACAAATCTATCATATAAATCATTCAATGACTCATTAGTCTTTGAGTCAAAGTGTTCATACTCTTGAGTGAGTATTGTCTTCCTGTTCTTCTTAATTGTGTCAGTTCCCTGACACCTTGTTTCCAGAGCATCCCATATCTCCTTAGCAGTCTTGAAGTTGATTACCCTGTTTGACATTACATTATCAATGGCACTATGCAGTAGGTGTCGTACCTTAGCATCCTTAGCAATTGATGCTATATTTTCAGCAGTATAATCACTCTTTTCCTTTGGTACAGTCTTTGCTGCTTCACCTGCAACTACAACAGCAAGCTTGGTTGGTTTGTGAGGCCCTTCCTTGATTCTATCAAGGTATTCTGGATCTGTTGCTTCCAGGAACATGGTCATTCTCACCTTCCATATGGGATATTCAGATGGTCTCAGTATGGGAACTCTGATGGTCTCATACCGACTCTAAATTTGTGTCTTTGGTGGTTCCTCAGTTTTGGTAGGCTTAGTTGGAGTTTCTGTGTCAGACATGATTGTGTTTGGATCTTTAACTGTATGTGTGTTAACAGATAGGCTCTGATACCACTTGTTAGGTCACACGCACTGTAGAGGGGGTGAATACAGTGTATAATACAATCAAATCGAACTTTAAAATCTTAAGTAACAGAAAACAAACTTTATTGAAATAATAAACTCTGTTACAGTATGAAACTGTTACCTCTCAGTGATGAACAAATATCACGAGAGCTGCTAGGGTTACAATGAATAATCTTCTTGAATATGATAACACTTATAGTGTAAACCCTATGTCTGTGTTTATATACTACACAGTTACAAGATAATCGCTAATTGATATGGAATATAATTCTGCTTCCTAAAATATATCAATCAGATATCTTTTCTTCCAAGTATTCCATTCTTCACGAAACTCCTTCTTCATGCATATCTCTTCTTATGTTTATCTTGATCTTCTTTCCTTTAATCAACTACTGTCCTTATCTGATCGTGCTTCAGCACTTAAGTTCTGATATCTAACTTCTGATGATTATCTCCTGATAATATAAGTACTGATATCCTCAAGTCCTGACTTCCAGTATAAGTACTGATCAACAGTTAAGTACTGATTTGTCCTGTTAAGTAAGATCTGAAATCTAAATATAAATTATATTAGCCATGACATTATCAAATATATCTAACAAGCCTCTAAAACTCGGTTACTGTAGCAAGTATCTGTAAGTTCATCCTCTTACTTAGCTGTATTACTTTCTTGTTTTTGCGTTTTATTCTTGATTAGCTGCTTCGATTTCCACTTTTATTTATCCATGGATCAATCTAGTTCATCTTCGATTCGTACTGTTTCTGATCGAGATCCTGGTAAGCGGCCCCTTGAGGAAGGTGATCAAGAATCCTTCTTAAAACTGAATAATTTGGAAATTCCTGACTTAGAGCAGTGTGGGTCTTTTGACTTTATGAACGAAGATGAGTTCTTGAGGGGTATTCCTATGGGACCCATTCCTTCGCCTCCCTTGAGCCCTGGAACGTAAGAGAAGAGGCGACGAGTTGTTGATGATAGTCTTCGTTTGGGTATGGGAGAGTTTGGGGGTAAGACAAGTCTGAACTATTTAAGCTATTATATTACCAAGGACCCTCTGTTGAGTAAGTTGAAATCATATATGGATTTGTCGAATGGTTATCGATATCGAGTGCCGACAGCTGATGAGCGGCTGTGGGTGATGCCAGAATATGGGATGCACGGGATACCGATAATACTTTTCCACTTCGGACTCCGGTTGCCTATGTATCCGTTTTTCTTGGCGATGTTCGAGGCTATTGGATGTGGGGTTAGTCAGTTAACACCCAATTTCCTTGCACATCTTAGCGGGTTCATCGCTCTTTGTTGTGATAGAAACCTGGTTCCCTTTTTTAAACTTTTCTTCTCGATTTATGTTGTTAGGTATCACGACGGACAGGTTTATTTCAACTGTCCTTACAAAAGGATTAAGATCGTCAGTGTTCGGTCCTCTAACTCGGGGTACCATTCTAAGTGGTTGTATTTTGGGGGACCAGATTTCGAGTTTGTGAAACCATGTGGGAAAGTAAATCAGCTTACTATCTATTACTTGAATAACCTCGAAAAATGCGATACGAAGTACTTGAACTGGTTTCATGGATTAACGTTGATGTATACTCATCTACAGTTAAAGGAACCTAATTTTTTGGAAATGCATGATTGTAAGGGGGGATTTCCAATGATTGATCTTTTCTGTTATCTCTTATTATCATTATATTACTTTCTCTCTCCCTTCTTTTCTTTTCTTTTTTTATTAGTTGTTGTTTCTTGTGTCGATACTTATTTCTTTCACTATATATTTACTTGCACTGAGCTTTTCTTTTCCTTTGTTTTGCATCAGTGGCTGGAGCCTCTTTGCAGAAGATTTTGAACAGTGGGGTTAAGGAGGAGATGGATAAAGCTATGTTGTTGCTCGTTCATCATGCGTCGAGGAAGAATACCGAAGGCACACACCCCGGCCCCTCGAGAGCTGGGACGTCGGGTGTTGGACATTCTGTGTCGATAGAACTGTTAGATGATCAAGGAAATAAAGTTATGGAAGATCCTGGGAAAATTATGCCGGATGTGGAGCCGGCTGACCTGAATCCTCGCAAGAGGGGTCGTCGGGAGGTGGAAGATGTTAATTTAGGGAGCTGCGAGTTTGTGGGGCCGATCGTGACGGGTAGCGGGGTGAATAAAACCATCACCTTGGTTGGCAATAGGGCGATAATGGCTAATACTATCGAACCTCGATCCAAGGAAGAGCCTGTGAGAGTCGAGATTCAACCCAGCGAGCGTTGGACGGGCGGGACTACTATGCCGTTGAGGGCTTTTAATCTTTTTCACCTTCCCCAAGATGTAGTTGCTTTTGATGGCAGACGTCGGGATGATCTTGTTGATCGATGCAAGAGTCGAGCTGGGAGGGTATGTGAATTTTTTCCTTGGTGTACTGTCTTGTTGAGTTTTATTGTTCTGTATTTATCTGTTCATTTTTTATTTTTGTATTTTTGAATTATGACAGTTCCTCGCTAATTTCATGCATATTGTGGAAGAATTCCGGGTTGATGGTAACGACGAGGCTCGGGCGAGGCTGGAGACTGAGGTGACCACTCTCAAGGCAGAGAGAAGAAATTTGGGGCGAACTATTCAGATTTAGAAAAAAGATCGGCGTATTTGGCTAATATGAATACTGCATTATCAAAGAAAGTGAGTGAGATGGATGTTATGGGTCAATCAATGAGTACGAAGGTGTCGGAGCTTGAGCGGATGTTTCATGAGGCTGAGAAGGAGCGTGACGACCTGAGAGGCAAATGTGAAGGTTGGGAGCGCCACGTCGATGGAATGAATTCATCGTACAAGCTGATTATTGACGAGAATACTGCTTTGTAGGTGAAAGTTCAGAAAGGGGTTGACGACATCGCGAACGCTCTCGGAGATGGCTACGGGCGTTGTGTCGTGCGCATGCAAGGAGCGGGGTTCGATACCACGGGGCATACTTTTGAGGACTATATTCATGACCTCACGGCCTCTCAGCCCAATGATCCAATGGAAAATCCGTGAAGGCGGGGTATGCCCCGTTATTGATGTAACATTTTAAGTTCTATTTGTCGACTTTGGAATTGTGGCCTTTATGGTTTTGTGAACTTGGGTTTTTCTGCTATTATTCCTTGAACTTATGATGTTCCTTGTTCATCGTGACTCGGTTTTTATTTTCTGATGGATGGTACTCTGTGTGTTGTTCTTAAGGAGATCCTTCTGTCTCAAATATTTAAAATGCTTGTTTGATTTCTATAAACTTTAAGTTGTCTATGTTATGTTATCATTTTTCCTGCAATGAACAAGCATGCTTTCCAGTAATGTATTTTGTCGTGGTGCTCTTGTTTAAACTGATCGTGCTACTTTCCCGTTTTAAGGAGATGTTATCTTTTCTTTCATAGATAAGTGTAGGTTTTTCATGGATGTTAGTTTGAAAAACCTGTATTGTGACAGTTAAATTGTGTTCCCTTCGCAGTCGCCACAAATATTTGTTTCATTTGGTAGTTGCTATAACGTTGAGTTTTTCGTGTTGTCGAATTTGTAAAAGATAAAGTAGAGAGATAACTACACTTGATGTTGAAGGGTTTTTAGCACATAAACGCAGCGAAAATGTAAATTTAAATCTTAAAAAAAAACGAAATCCTCCGCAGGATCTATGCGAAAAATAATATTTAATTCGTAGTTCAGTATGTTTACCTTAAGAAGTTTTACGTTAATGGAAAGATGGAGGTCTTTAATGGCGATCCAAAAATGATGAAAGGAGATCCTTAACTGCTGCTCCTCAAGTGTGAAGCACTCCACCGGTATCCACCAAGAAAACGATGTAATGAAGGAGGAGGAGATGGAGAGAATTAGGGTTTTGTAAATCTTTTTGGTTGAGGCAAAAATAGGGTCTATAATAGTATATTTATAGACAAAATTTTCAGCTGAAAATTTTCCCATAAAATATTATTATTATTAACCATTTATTATTCTCACTAATAATTAAAACACCTTTTAATTATTAATCCTTTTTCTAAACACTTTAGAAATAATTCTCTCACTTGATTTAATTTCCAAAAATTAAATTCTTAATTAATAATATTAAGAACTTTTTCTTAATTAATTTATAATCAATTAAATCTCATTTAATCAATTATTAAATTTACCAATTAATTATTTATTTCATAAATGAATAATTTGAAGCCATTATTAATTAATTTCTCCACCATTAAATCATTATCTTTTATGGTGTGACCCTGTAGGTTCAATATTAAGCCGGTAGTAGAAATAAATAATAATAAAACTATTTTATCATTATTTATATAAATTCTCTAATTCATTAAATATGATTAATTAATTAATCATATTTATTCTACATCGTGAGGGATACTTCTCAGCATATCGCGACTATCCGGATAATACGAATTCACTGCTTAGAATACCAAGAACCTATTCAGTGAGTAGTTACCGTACAATTAATTCCTTCTACCCTGCAATATCACGATTAAATACAAGGCATGAAACTTGTGTCAAGCCTATCTTATTTAATCACTTGCTTTCCCATTCACTATGCTTAGTTCTATTTAATGTAAATTAGAAACTCCTTTCTAATTTCATTCACTCTGGCCAGAGATTCCTGAACTAACATAAGTGGATCAGCATTGAACATTCTCTTCCTACACTGGAAGGGGTAGATCCTTTATTGATCATACACTATCTTCGTGTACAAATTTCTATACCCAGTAGAGCCCTTATAATTGTCCCTTGAGACTAAGAACTAAACCAAAGCATAGTTCAGTGTACACAAGATGACTATGATGACCTCAAGTCTAAGGATACTTGTACAACTATCACTATGTGAACAACTGCTGACACGTGAGTGAACTCCATCAGTTGTTCAGCTGTGTGAGTCATGTTCAGTGAACTTATTCTATAATAAGCAGCTACATACTAGCTATAGTATCACCACACAAATGTCTATGAGAACAGACATCCTTCATAATGAAGCAAGCATAGTATGTACCGATCTTTGCAGATTATTAATTACCAGTTAGTAATCCTATGACCAGGAACTATTTAAGTTTAGAGTTATCATCTTTTAGGTCTCATTATTATGATCTCATCACAATCCATAAAAAGCTTTACTCTAAACTATGGTATATCTTATTTAAACATTTAAATAGATAGAGCCCGCAATAAAAACAAAACAAGTCTCTTATTAATATCAATGAAATCAAAACAAATTACATAAAAGTTATTCCTAAATCCTCATACATGATTGGACTTAGGACATATCTCTTTCAGATATTTTTTAAAATAATTTAAAAGTTTTCATTGTCATAACTTAAGCATCCCTCGATGGAGATCTCATAACGATCTTCATTGCATCGAGGGTTAGTTTTTGGTATGGCAGTTGTAGCCTTAACGTCTCCAAACATTAAAAATAAAAGCATATCACTGATAGAATTTCTTGAGATGAATGTCATTCCAGGCGTTCTTGATTGGCTGACCGTCGAGGTGTGAGAGCTCGTAGGTTCCTGCGCTGACAACCTTCGATACTTGGTATGGGCCTTCCCATGTTGGCTTAAGTTTTCCTGAGATGGTGGGTTATGATGCTGCGGAGTCTCGAAGGACGAGGTCTTCAACCTTGAAGCGCTTGTTTTTTACTTTTTTGTTAAAGTATTTTGCAGTCTTTTCCTACTGTGCGATCATACGGAGTCGAGATTCCTCTCTTGTTTCTTCAAGCAAGTCATTATGAAAACGCAATCCCTCGAGCGCAAGGGAAGGATCGAAGACTTCTACCCTTGGGGAAATTAAGCTTATCTCGACGGACAAGACGGCATCGACACCATACGCGAGGCGGAAATGAGTTTCACCGGTTGCACTTCGGGGAGTTGTCCTGTAGGACTACAACACGTTTGGGAGCTCGTCAACCCAGCAGTGGGGAATTTCTTCAATTCTTTTCTTTAATCCTTGCAGGATGTTTCTATTTATCACTTCTGCAAGGCCATTGGCTTGTGGATATGCAACCGAGGCCCTAACATGCTGGATTTTTAAATCGTCTAAAGCCTTCTCAAATTGTGCCCCCACAAATTGCGTTCCATTGTCTGAGACTAAAATCCTTGGGATTCCAAATCGAAATACCACATACTCCATGAAGAACTCAATCATTTCTTTCTCTCCGATCTTGGAAAGGGGTTTTGCCTCGACCCATTTTTTCGCATAATCGACTGCGACCATAATATACTGGCACCGATTCTTAGACTTTGGAAAGGGCCCTACAATATCTATCCCTCATTGAAAGAAGGGGCATGGGGCGAGAATCGAGTTGGGCTAAGTCGTGGGTCGGTGACTTATGCTTCCATGTAGTTGACATGCCTGGCACTTTCGAATGTAATCTTCACAATCTTTCCTGAGTGTGGGCCAGTACAGTCCCTGTCTAATGATTTTAAGAGCTAAGTTCTTTCCCCCGAGATGTTCTCCACATATTCCTGTATGAACCTCGAGGATTGCCTAATCGGCTTCCTCGGGGCTTAGACATCAGAGCAGTGGTTCAGTTAAGGAGCGTCGGTACAATACCGAGCCTATCGTGCAGTAGTTTCGTGCTTTGAACATGACCGAACGGGCTTCATTTTTCTCTATGGGGAGTTTATCTTCAAGGATATATTCGAGCAAGGGTTTTCGCCAGTCAGGATTGTTCTGAATATGGTTGGCTGTTGGTGTATCGATGGCTGGGGTTGTCAGGGTGTCCACATATATGCGGTCGAGATTGATTTGTAAATTTGATGAGGCTAACTTGGTGAAGGAATCTGCATACTGATTCTCCGCCCTATCGACATTCGAGAGTTTCAATGAAGAGAATTTTTTGAGAAGTTCTTGTGTGATTGAAAGGTACTTGACCATGTTCTCATTGTGAGTTTTAAATTCTCCGCTTATCTGTTTGGCCACCAGCTGAGAGTCACCAAAAATATCGATAATGTCGACCTCGAGACTTGCTGGCAGCTTTAACCCTGCAATTAATGCCTCGTATTCGGCTACATTGTTTGTTGCTTGGAATTCGAACTTGAGGGCTTGTTGGATCTTAAATCCTTCTGGACTGATAAAAATTATTCCTGCTCCCCCTGAACTGGTGGTTGAAGATCCATCTACATATAGTAACCATGATCGTAATTGATCCTCATCGGGGTTAGAATGTTTGGCCCTGAATTGGCATTCTGCCACAAAATCTGAGAGAAGTTGAGCCTTTATGGAAGTTCGGGGCTTGTACTCGATATAAAACTGGCTTAATTCAATGGTCCATGCTGCGATTATTCCCGTCATGTCAGGCTTATGCAATATTCTCTTGAGAGGTTGATTTGTCAATACGTGGATTTTGCCTTGCTTGGAAGTAATGTCGAAGCTTCTTGCTGGCGATGATCAGGGCGTATACGAGTTTTTCAACCAGTGGGTATCGAGTCTCGGCATCTCACAACGAGTGACTAATATAGTACAGTAGAACTTCATTTTCTTCGTCGAACCGAACGAGGACGGCTGCCACAGTGTCGTAAGAGGCTGAGAGGTATACACGCAAAGCCTCGCCCGGGATAGGCCGAGTGAGGATAGGGGGATTTGTCAAGAATGCCTTGAGCTCTACGAAACTGGATTTGCACTCATTTTCCATTCGAAGGCTGTTGATCTTGAGGCCCTTTTGATGACGACAAAGAATGGGAGGCACCTTTAGGATGATTGGGGAATAAATCTCTGAAGGGTTGCAATACACCTTATTAGCTTTTGAGATCTTTGATGGATTTTAGGTCCTCCATTTCTAGAATTGCCTTTGTCTGTGTGGGGTCAGCCTCGATCCCTCTCCGTGTAACCAAGAATCCCTGAAATTTACCGGAGGAAAGTCCGAAGGAGCATTTGCTAGGATTGAGACGTAAGTTGTGGCTTCGAGCATTTTCGAAGGTCTCTCGGAGATCGAGAGAGTGATTAACGGCGAACTTAGATTTAGTTATCATGCCGTCCACGTCGATTAGCATATTTCTCCCAATTTGCGATCCAAAGATCGTTTCCATCATCTGTTGAAAAGTCGCACCGACGTTAATCAGACCGAAGGGCATAACTCGATATTCGAAGACTCCCCTATGAGTGATGAATACCGTTTGTTCCCAATCATGAGAATCCATTTTTATCTGGTTGTATCCTGAAAATGCATCCATAAAGGAAATGAGCTCATTTCCTGCTGTGGAATCGATCAGCTGATCGATGTTTGGGAGTGGGTAAAAATCTTTGGGGCAAGCTCTATTGACATCCGAGTAGTCGACGTACATTCGCCACTTCCCATTGCTTTTCTTAACTAAAACGATATTGGAGATCCATGTGGGGAATTGGACGGGCTCGATGAATTTAGCCTCGAGGAGTCGGTCGATCTCTTGATCAATAGATGCATTCTTTTCGTCAGAGAATATTCGACATTTCTGCCGTATCGGCGTGATGTTTTTGTTGATGTGAAGGGAGTGTCGTGCAAGTATCTCAGGGATTCACGACCTGTCTTTGGGATCCTAGGCGAATATATCAGCGAACTCATAAATAAGGCATGTGATATCTTTCTTTAATGACTCAGGGAGATTTTTGCTGATCCTTGTAGTTTTCTCAAAGTTTCCTTCAAATACTTCAATTTCTTCGGTCTCCTCGACAGGAGAACAAGAGTTGTTGGTAGGCAGATCAACGAGGGATCTGGGGTCGATATCAAGCACTTGATTGACTTCAAATTCCTCATCCGTCTTTTCTTTGGAGACATTGTGGTTAAGTAGCATTGCCTTGCTGTTGTCTGGTCACCGATCATTTCTCCCACCCTAAAGTCCGTGGGGAATTTTATTTTCAAGTGAGAGATAGACGTTATAGCTCGAAGTGCAGTGATTGTTGTCCGCCCCAATATGGCGTTGAAGCTAGAGGATGCATTGATCACGCGGAACTTAATCACCTTCTAAACTTGACACGGTGGAGAGCCAAAAAGTACTGGCATGTCAATAGTTCCTACAACATGGACTTCATTGCCTGTGAACCCATACAGAGGTGTTCGAGAATTTTCCAGTCTTCGATCTCTGATGTCCATTCGGGAAAAAGCATGATGATATAGGATGTCGACGGAGCTGCCATTATCCACTAGCATCTTTTTGACTGTGTTGTTTCCCACACGCGTGGTGATAACAAGGGAATCCTGGTGACCCTCGATGAGATCATGACGGTAATCATCATCGGAGAAAGATATAAATGGGGAGGGATTCGCTCGAGGGTGTTTGGCTGTCGAGGGATTGACATTAAAAACTTCTCGAGCATAAAGCTTACGAGAGTTGTGAGAGAGGCCCCCAGCGGTTATACCGCCAAAGATGACGTCGATGACTCGGTCATTCTCCTCACGATGGTGGCGCCTTGACGCATCATCTTGTTGCACATAATGGACAAGTTATCCTCGGAGGATCTTTCCCTCGATGAGATTGTTGAGTTGGAAGCATTGCTCTGTTGTATGGCTGGTGTCTTCATCATACTCACAATATCTGGAGCTTGGAGGCCTGCCTGGTTTCATGGGTCTTGGGGAACGATAGTCTGGTTCTATTTTCAATATTGCTAGAATTGTTGCCTTTTCGGCGTTGTTTAGTAAATTTTTTCTCAGGTCGATTACGGGGTTGCCAATCCCTTTCCCTTTTATCCCTCAGAGGGTGGTCGACTATACGCGACGGTGAAGATTGGCGACATTCTCGGCGTCGTTCTCTCGCGGGAGATTGCGGGCTATAGCTACGGTGTCGGTCATATCTTGACGACCGTCAAGGGGATTGTATGCAGCTTACGGCTTCTTGAATCATCATGCGATGTTCTATAATCTGAAATGCAGCTTGAAGGGTTTTTGGCCTTTTTTCAAAAAATTCTTCTAGGAGTAGCCCATGTCTAGATTTATCAATGCCCGCTGTCAGGAAATTGACTGCCATCTGCTCTATCAAATCGGGGATTTCCGCTATTTCTTCTCTGAATCGAGTTAGGAAACGTCGGAGGCTTTCACCAGAATGTTGGTGCATTGTCATCAAGGACGCTGTGACTTTGATTCCTTTGTAATTACTAGAGAATCGAGCTTGAAACTTGCTCTTTAGGGTTGTCCATGAGTCGATTGATCGAGGGGGCAGATTGCTGTACCATCGAAGTGCTGTTCCTTGAAGGCACGTGGAGAAAAACTGACAATGGGCGATTTCTGAGTGGCCGAAGAAAGCCATGCGACCGTCGAATGTGTTGAGAAATGCCAACGGGTCTGAAGATCCGTCGAAGTGATTGAGGGCAGGAGTTTTTAGCGTCCTGTCAATGCGTGCCTTCTCGAGGACCAATGACAGGGGGCTTTCGGAGACAGTCTCGAATCCTGATTGATTTCTCATTATGGTGCGCATTTGAGCGATTTCTTCCTGCATTTTGGAAAACTCTTCATGGGAGATGGACTCTGTGGACTCGGTTCGCTGAGAGACATCGGCGGATGATACTGTGCGCTGTCGACGCTCTCGCGGTTGTGAATATGTTGACTCTGTCGATGGTTCATACTCATATTCGGTGTCATCATCTTCATCGTAGAGCTCATCATCTTGTCCCTGGTTCTGTATTGATGTTTGTTGGAACTCTCGACGGAGACGATGAATTTCACGCTTTCGCTCGAGCTTGGCTTGAAGCATTCGAGTCTCACGTTCTAGGAGCACAAGTTCTTCATCTGAATCAAATGACTCTTCCGGATCTTCTTTGTTTTGAGCTTTTAGCCATTATTTCTTTTCCAGATGGAGTCGCATGTCATTTAAGAGAACCTTCTTGCCTTTGGATGTCTGTACTTTGAAACGCTGATCTGATGTGAACTTTCTCTTCTTGTCTCTCTGATCCGCATCTATCAAGTTCACCGGTTGATCATGAGAAGGACCCTCCGGTGGGGGAAACAAACATTTCGGCTTTAACGCCGATTGTTTGGGCGGTTCCTGACCACCGTGGGTCGAGGAGTCGACGGCAATTTTTGCCGTCAACTCCTTTACCTGAGTTGGTCCGGCCGTTCCTGGATCAATCTCTTCAACAATCATATCTCGGTTGGATCTGTAAAGTAAAACTCTTTCTAGCGCCAAATGATATGCCTTTAATATTATTAGTATTAAGACTATTATTAAGAAGGTAATCTCTTTACTTAATTTGACAACCTCTACAAATGAGGTTTTTGTCTTATATTTAGACCAAGTCCTAAATGGGTCTTCTCTTATAAAATGAGCATTTTTGGACTTTACATTATGTTCTATAATTATCCTAATTATAACTATTTTGGGCCGTATTGTATTGGTCCAACATATAAATATCCAGTTAAACAGTAGAGAAGTCTTGGATTCCAGCTGTGCTGAATCATATACTGCCCATACTCGCCTCGTTAAAAATTAGGCTAGCTCGAGGCAACCCTGAGTTTATACTGATTTTAATGTTGCATTACTTACACTCGGTTCTTTAATCTAGAGAGAATATTTCCTCGAGATTAATATGAATTTAAACCGAGCTCAAATTTTTGTTCAAAATTGCTTGTTAAAAGATTTCATGTTAATATGTTACTTGCCAGCCTTGCAAATGATTCTTCTATAAAATGCAGAACAATTATTTGTTTTGCATATTCAACAATTTTATATTATTGAAATGTAGTCAATTTAACTTAAGATAGTGAAACTAAATTAGATCGATTCAAATTAGTTGAAACTTGGGGAGTATGTGTTGCAGCTAGCTGTCCTATATAAAATTGAATGTTGACTAACTAAGAGCAGTGATCGAGAATGGTTCAGTTCATCCTCATCCGCCGTATTTGACATTTATTCATGCGTTAATTTCCACATCACAATCTAAGTTTACAAAAATTCCACTTCTTCTGGGAGCACTAGCCGTTGATTAGCACCCATGGAAATCATCACTGAATCTCTCAGCTCTATCTCATTGTCGTGGCTTCTATCTGTTACTGCCCTTCTCCTTGTCCTCTTCCTTGTTTCATTGTTTCATGGACTGTTTTCGAAACAAAACTTCGAAAATCTACCCCCAGGTCCTCCAAGACTTCCTGTTATAGGCAACCTTCACCAACTTGGAAAATTGCCTCATATTTCTCTACACAAACTGTCCCAAAAATATGGCCCTGTGATGTACCTTAAATTTGGACAAGTCCCTGCTGTGGTCGTCTCGTCCCCAGAGATGGCGAAAGAGGTGCTCAAAGTTCATGATATAAAGTGCTGCAGTAGGCCTGATTCTTATGGTATGCGAAAACTATCATATAATCAAAAGGACATCTCTTTTGCTCCTTACGGTGAATACTGGCGAGAGATGCGTAAGATTTGTGTTATAGAACTTTTTACTGTCAAGAGGGTTCGTTCATTTCAACATGTTAGAGACCGCGAGATAGCTAAATTTGTAAACATTATTTCACAAGAAGCTTTAGACCCTAACAATAAATCCATTTACCTTGATAAGAAAATATTCTCTCTTGCAAAAAACATTATTTCTGAGGTTGCTTTTGGCAGTAGTTCTGTGGGAGATAAGTTTGAGGAAGATGAACTTCAGAAGACTATACAGGATGTTATGAAAGTGACTAGTGGCTTTTGTGCAGCAGATTTCTTCCCATATTATGGATGGATTATTGATCTATTAAGTGGATTTCGCCACAAGATGGAGAAGTGCTTTATTGAGATGGATAAATTTAATGAGAGTATTATCAAGGAACATCTTGATCCTTCTAGGCCTAGATTGAACCATGAAGACATTACTGATATCTTGATTGCTCTGTCCAATGATGAAACTGGTGCCCTCCGTTTCTCAAACGATCATATTAAAGCTGTCTTTGTGGTAACTCTGAATTTCTTTTACTGTATTAATATGTCCATATTATTGGTCTGTTTCTGCTTTCGATTCCTTGCTGTGTGACTATTTATCCTTTTTTTTTTATATATATAGGAATGCTGGTTATAAGTTTATTTATATATTCAATGATTTAGTAGGTTCAGGCTTGTTATGATGTCCATGTTTATGCAAGTAGGATGAGGGGATCTAATAGTGTACATTATGTAAATTTTACTTTAAGCCCCGGCTAACCTCTAAAAATTAAAAAAAATAATTTTAGGCACACCTGTTTTATGATCCTGGTTCCACCATTGTTTATCAATAATGCACAAATGGGCTATCAGATATGTATCATGTTCAGTGTAACATGCATGTTTTCTCCTGCTTTTAGGATCTATTTATGGCTTCAATAGACACTTCTTCTGGGACAATCATATGGGCGATGAGCGAGCTTGCCAAGAACCCACGGGTAATGAGAAAGGTGCAAGCTGAAATTAGGAAGATCGTAGGGCATAAATCAGAAGTAGATGAGAGTGAAATAGACAAAATGAAGTACTTTAAGATGGTGGTAAAGGAGACCCTCAGGTTACACCCTCCAGTGCCACTACTTTTACCTCGAGAAACAATGCAATACTGTAAGATTGGGGGCTACGACGTATACCCCAAAACCAGGATATTTGTTAATGCATGGGCTATTGGCAGAGACATGAATACATGGTCGAAGCCAGAGGAGTTTTATCCCGAGAGGTTTGAGGACAGTGAGATTGATTTTAAGGGTCAGCATTACGAGTACATTCCATTTGGTGCTGGTCGAAGAATGTGTCCTGCAATGACAATGGGTTTAGCTTCCGTGGAATCCATACTTGTAAATCTGCTGCATAGTTTTGACTGGCAGTTGCCTGGAGGGATGAAACCTGAAGACATCAACATGGAAGAAGAGGTTGGCTTGACTATAAACAAGAAATTTCCTCTTCATCTCGTACCAATCAAACATGAAACTCAAACGGAGTAAATGGCCTCTTTACTTGTATTTGGATGATTTTGTATTAATAAGTTTGATTTGCATTACTCAATATTGAGTATAATGGTAAGGGTATTTGGACTGCCTGCTAGTGTTTGAGCACTCTGCACGACCTGCCTTTTAGAATGAAAAGTTGCTGCCTCTGCCTGATTGTCCTCTCTTGCTTTATATGTTTTTACACAGTGGGTGCAATGTGACAATGATCCGAGACAGATGATTTATGTGACATAATTTGAGTAAATATGTATACCATGCATTCATACATAAACCTAGTAGCGTCAAAGACCACAAACATCAATGTAAGAAAAAATGACAATTACATCTGCTTTTTCTACTCAATTGTACAATAACGACAGTTATGTAAAAACATAATCATATTTTGCTGATTGAATCTGCCGTTAAGAAATGCGTTTCAAATCCTATACCCATTTTTATATACAATCTGAAGTTGTGGAGAGAGACTGAAATATTGATAGGTGGAGAGAGACGGACACACGTCATTATAGTTGAATATTTAATATAAAGATTTCGGGGAAAAGGGGAATGCATAGGAAAGTGAAGATGGGAGAGCCGCGTCATCTTCTCCTCTATTGAATCATCGCCATGTTTGTTTTCGCTCGGTGATTGTAGGTGACATCACGTACAATACCCACACATCACACATCATAAGCGTATTTTATATGTTAAACATGTTACTTCTATCATAGTTGCCTATTGAGTACAATATTTTATTAATTACTTTATAAAGAATGCATATTCACCTTACCCCAACGTCAACGTTTAATGCGTACTCCATCGGTTAAAGATGACCATTTGCGCAAAATCAGTCATTTTTGTCGAGTTCTTATCAAAACGTGCTAAATCTGTCTTTCGACCTCAATGTAATTGTAGTATACATTTGGGCTTTTTCATGTTATTAAGTTCGGAGTAATGTTGGGTACTATAATAGTGTCCTCCGTTGAAGCTTTCTTGATAGATTCCGTTGAAATTTTATCTGATATCCGTTGAATACCTCTTGACTAGCTTATCCGTTGAAGGCATATTGAGTCATCCATTGAAACTTGTACTTTAGAACTTTGAAGATATTTTCTTTAGCAGTTGATACTTGATACTCTTTCATTTATACAAAATTATAAGGCATTTTATATTTACACTTATCCCACCTATTTTGTATATCTTGCTAGTAATCAACATGAGTTAGAAATCACTATAACTCCCTTATCCCTCAACTATCATAGTATATAGAATGTGCTACATACTTATTACTATAAGCTACTCCTTCAAAGTATAGACAGATTGTGGTTATCCGTTGAAGGCTACTAGATGACACTTAACAATTCTACCTAAGGTGTTTTGGTGAGTTATTATCAAGCCTAGAACATATTCCTAACAATCTCCCCCAATTTATGTCTAATGAAATTATAGGCATAAATTCAGATTGACTTAATGATAACAAAACACTCTACAAAGATAATATATTGAAATATAAATAAATTGCAAAGTGATGCATTAAAATAGAAATGTATAAAGATGGTTGATAGAAGTTTACATGTCAATATCAAGGTGCTCCTCTAGTCTGAAAAAATTACTTTTTTCCTTGATTCCCTTATTTTCCTTCCCAACTTCTCATTGTTTTTCTCAATCTGGAGTTGAAGTTGTCAGTAAAATTCAGCTTCATTTTTTTCATTTATATCCAGCATCTCCTGTATCTCTTTGAGAGTTTCATTTCTTGAGATTTTGAACTGGTCTTCAATTCTGAAAAATCTTCTGTTATACTTCTCATCTCTAAACTCCATGATCCAGTAAGATTTCAAGTGCACTCTTTCTACGGTATTTGGAATGGTTAGAACCCTTAGTAGTGCGTTAGGATCTCTCTAGTTTTGTCTGATTTGATTTATTTTCCTTAGAATTTCTGATTTAGCAAACTTTGTGAATCCAAAGTTTTTCTTCATTGCAGTAAATACCTTGGTTAAACACTGTAGCTTTCCTCAAGAATCCTGTAGAATGGCCATATTATCTCATTACCACCCTTGTATCTGAAAACCAATCTCTCTGGAAGTCTAGTGGTAGCATCAATTCCTCTCACTTCTTCCGATTCAACCGGATAGAGCTCAATATCAGAAAATTCTTTGACGTCACTGTAAAATGCGTAATTTTATTTTTAATTTATTTATTAGATATTAGATATATTTCCGTTTACATAAATATTTTAATTTAGAATATTTCATATTTTTTTATGCAAGTTATTTGAGTGGGGAAAAGATTTGTTATTTGTGGAAAAAGTGTGACAATAAATTAGAAAATTGAAATCTTTTTAATTTAGGTATTTGTGTGTGTCAAACATTTTAATTTTAGAATTTACTTGAAGAGTTTATATTATTTCATAGTTGAAATTAGATTTTGTGTGTCTGTATAAAGAAAATACTCGTACAGCTCTCTTCGGCAAAGTGGTACTTGTCTGCTTCATATTTTATTGAATATTTTAATTATTGCGTGTCTTCCTTCTTAATACTGATTTAGATTGATGTATGTTCTTCCACACGTGTATGTGTTTATTTGCACATTTATTCTAGGTATGTACCATGTTTTAAATAGAATATTAACTGTTATTGGCATGTCTTCAACTCACTTGTGACAAATTGAATTTGTGCACTTTTAGTTTGTTTTGCATTCAATAAGAACTTAATTATAATTTAATTATTTATTCATTTGTTTTATCCGTGAACATATGGTGGTAGAGAGTAGATTGAATGCATTAAATTTAGGTGGTACAAGTTTAAGTTAATTAAATTATTATTTGTGTGTTGTCTATCATGTTTTAATTTTTGGGTTAACAATAATAAAAAATTTGTTAATTAAGGCTTGATTAGTTAATACTTATTGTCATGCTGATATCCGGGTTTTGTAATTAGAAGTTAATAAACTAAATCCTTAATTTACATCCCGCATTTTAGTTATCAATACTATACTATTATAAGCAGAACAACCTTAGTTGTTTGGTTGTCAGTCGTTGTTCGGTACATGAGAATAAGTTTATTTTTTAATTTAGAAGAAAATGGAAAAAAAGCCAGAGTCATGGTTAAACACATTAACACGGGACATAGTCATGTTCAAACACACTGTTAGAACGAAAATACGTGCTAAATTTACACGTAAGTATACGCGTTCGCAAGTAATATATAATTATTTCTAGTTCGTTCCCAAAGAGACTAGTTTAGGTTAGGTTCAATATATGCACTTATGCAACAATGATATGACTATTGTTCAATGCTAAGACAAATACAAATTGGGTTTTGATTAAACTAAGAGATTATACTAAATAGTATTAACTAAGAGAATTGAGGTTGAATTACTTATATAAGACAAACATGGGATTCTAACTTCATTACTACTTCATTCAAAGTCATTGTTCTTACCCTTAGCATGTAATGGTGATGACAACTAATCAGATAACACGAAACTAGTAAACGCCAACTTTTGTTGTACGAATACCCTACTACCAGACATCCAAAAAAGAGATAGAAGCTGAATAGACACCGATTATGTTGAAACCATATATGTCTATAGAATTTGACAACATAAAGGTTTAATGTGCAAGTTATCTATCGTGATTACATAGGGCAAGTTAGATGGTTAAAATTACCTATGAATCATGCATAACAACTACATGAACCTATGCTAGCATGACAAGTTCTAAACCTCTATATTCCATATCGCTTCAATAGAATAAGACGAATAAACACAACCAATACTAGGATATCATACAATCATCACACACTTAAGTATCGAAATAAATTAACTATTGAAATCCATAAGTAAATCCGTTAGAACCCGAAGATAACGATTAGTTCATAACCGAACTCATCATCTTCATGGGTTCCGATGAAAGCATGGTAAATAAACTAAGTCTTTATAAACTGAATAAATAACAATGAAGTACGTTAACAAGAGTATTAGGTTCAAACAATAAAGAAAACAAGCATCCAAGATTACAACTTAAGCAAAGAATCACAAGTAAAAACTACTTCTTCTTCTCCTTCGTTGAATTTGTGCTCCTAGGTCTTCTCCCTGTCTTCTCCTTACTCTCTGTTATGAAAAAAGTCTTTTAAAAGTCATTATATAGCAGCCCAAGTCGACCAGAAGTCCAGCAAATCAGTTTTCTATTAGAAACAGGATTCTGGAAAAATGACCTGGCGCGGCTGCTCGAGTATGGCGCGGCCACTCCCAAGTGTAGTATGGCCGCGCTGAGCTTCTGGAAAAACTCAAATTTTCTTCTTTTCTTGCCTTCAACTGCTGGTTTCTTTTATGCAACCGATCAAGACTCCATCCTAACACTTTTCAAGCATAAATACAATGTAAAACCATTCCTGCTTTCGATTATGCCCTGAAATGTAAAATACTATAAAAATATATCAAATACACAAACAACTTGAGTACAAAATACCAATTCGAGCCTTTATGAAGCGTTCTAAGTGGACATAAATGCCACTTAACACACCCCCAAACTTGAATCGATGCTTGTCCTCAAGCATCACAAACTCAAAAACAAGAAATAAAAATGCATGAATGCAACTAACATGAATGCAATGATCCCCTCAGAATAACTAAACCAATCAATAAGTAACATCTCAATGAATGCAATTATTTGCACAAAGTTCAATCAAATCACATAAATCAACTCACAAGCTAGAAACGTGCGTGTGTGTAGTTGCTTAACAGATATACCCTCCATACTAGATCAATAATCATAACTCACCACTCATCAAGGAAATCACAAGGTTATAAACAGAATAAACGATAGACTCAAAATAACTGACAACACTTCAATTTTATCGGAGTTATACACGGATTCATGCTTTTATTGTTAACACATAACAACCACAAATATGCTTATTTAATCGTGCAATGAGAGAGGTCCACAAAAGACTTATGTAATAATACCCATGTAGCGAGCGTTAGGTTAGTGTATCCTAGACTATAAAAGCCTTAGGTCACTAGGCACAAAGTCCCCTAGAACTTAATAACTCGAGTATTAAAGAGCCTACTCGTGATCAATTATGCATAACACATATTATTTTTTTTCTATTTCTCTTTTTTCTTTTTTATTTATTCAAAATTTCTGAACGAGTGTGTTTCGCTCCATCTCGCTCAACCCTAAACTACTCGTATAAATATGAGCCGACTACTAGCCATTTGACACCTAGCCACAACTAGAAATGAAATCCAATATTTTTCTCCAATTTTAAAAATCCATGTTATTTTGTCACTAAGAGAATAACATATATTCTAGACATAAACAAGTGATTAGACCTCGACAAACAAACAAGTCATGATCATGATCTAGCACTCAAGCAACCTATAAGACTTAGTGAAAATTTTCTTGAATCTAGCATACAAAATAAATCATTAGGACTTAACATTCCTTATACGACATCATTACACTCAAATCATCATCACAAATTAATCAAAAAAGCAACCTTAATGGATCATGATATAATGCAAATGCAACTATATGCAACATACTAACATGATAACTAATACGCAAAACAAAAACAAATAATCTACATGACAAATATGCAAACTATATGAACTAAACTAACATGAATATGCATCTATATGCACTTACACAACAAAATTCCTTAACTACCACCCCCAAACTTAAAATTTTCACTGTCCTCAGTGAAGGTAATCGTAAGGAATCAAGGCATACCTACTCAGAATCAAAATGATCATCACCCTCCGTGGGTGGAGTGTTAGGAGGCGGGTACACAGAATCCTCACAAAAAATTGGCCACTGAATGTCAACTCCCATGGCTCTAAAAGTTGTTCCCAATGCTAGGGTGACATCATGTGCAAACCCGCTATGGATGTCATACATCGCATCCATCCGCCTCGTCAAGTGCCTATACTATATCGAGCCCACACCAGCACTGTCCTCTACCTGCTGCTGCTGCTACTTCGAAGAACCGGCCTCACCCATCTGATATCTCCATGCTGCTCTGAAATCCTGAGTCGAACCACTAGCATATGTCTGATCAGCTGGCTGGCCACCCGACAAATGATCATAAGTGTAACCAAGCCCCTTCTCATCAGCTTTCCCACCAAACCACTCATGCATGCTCAAAATCGTCAAGCTGTCAATAGGGGAACTTGGTAACTGAAGCTGTTCGTGTGCGGGCCAATGAACACCCACCGCCACACAAAGCTTGGTCACAATCGAAGCATAAGGAATAGACCCCGTAGTGCTCCCCCGCAGAAACCTCAAAATACCCTGATAAATAATGGAGACGAGATCCACATAATCTCCCTACAAAATCTCCCACAACAACTTTGTACGATCCACAATAACATCATGCACATGAGAAGAAGGCATGATGTCCGCACAAATAAAAGTATTCCAAGCATGAGTGAACCTGTTCATGCATGAGGCAGGGAAAATGGCATACTAGTTCGATCCCCTCTTAAACTTCCAGTGAGTGTTCGGGACACACAACGTAGCAACAATCAAGTCCAAATCAAAATCCTCCCCGGTCTTAGTCACCCAAACCTCCTAAGATGGCTGTCTCTCGGGATGGTTGATCACCCTCCGAATAGACTCTGGAGTATAGTCCATAGTCAAACCATGAACCACCGAGTACCCATTCTTATCCGCCTTCGCATTCGCATAGAACTCATGAATGACACTCATAGGCACAACCGCGGGTGCCTCACAAAAAGAAACCCAACCCATCTCTAGAATCATCTCCAAAAGCTTACTGTCCTTACCCGATGGTAGAAAACCCCTCTCCTTCACTATCAGCTTCGATAACAGCCTTGTATTCTCCACTTCAGCCTCCGAAGTAGCAAATCGAGGCCTCGTACCCCCAACTCTCGAAGAATCGGTAGTGGCGGGGTTAGTGCTGCTGCTAACTTGAGTGCGGGCTCTCTTGGGTGCCATTGAGATTGATTAAGTGAGAATAAGAGAGTTTATAGAGATATTTAGGTTTGAGAATATGAATATTATGGAAATGGATGTATGTAATTGTGTGTATATATATAGAGAATTGGAATTATAAGTGGGATGAGATTGTGGTTTAGTGGGGCTAATGGCTAGTGTTTAGAATTGATTAGGAGAAGGAATTAGGGCAGTGGGGGTAGTAAAATTCGTCTGGGGGTATGTTTCTGTTTTGAATTTTCGGTTTTATAATTTTTTTTCGGGTCCAGGGGGTCAGCGCGGCCGCCCCGCCTGGCAGCGCGGGCGCGCCGTGCTTCTATTGAAACAGCGCGGCCGCCACGCTTCTCAGCGCGGACGCGCCGTACTTCTGTAATCTCAGTGCGGCCGTCCTGCCAGGCAGCACGGGCGCGCCGTACTTCTGTAGAAAATACCCTGATTTTTCTGTTTTTCTGATTTTTTTATGTTTTCTTCTGGTTTTACTTCCTTATTTCTTTTGCTAATCTATATAAGCTTGGGTTGCCTCCCAGGAAGCGCTTGGTTTACGTCGCTAGCTTGACGTAGAATTCCGAGATCAAGTTGACAATAAAACGGCACTAACCACTTCACGGTTTGCCGTATTTCTATAGTAATGCTTAAGACGTTGTCCATTTACCTTGAATTCCTGGCCTGGATCATTCTTAAAAATTTCCACCGCTCGATGTGGCACAGTTTTGACAACAAACGACCCTGACCATCTCGACTTCAATTTTCCAGGAAAAAGACGGAGACGAGAGTTGAACAAAAGAATTTGTTGCCCCAGCACAAATGATTTGAGCACTGGACCCCTATCTAGCCACCTCTTGACTTTTTCTTTTTACATTTTATTGTTCTCATACACTTGAAGTCGAAACTCATCGAGTTCATTCAATTAAAGCATCCTTTTCTTACCAGCTGCATCCATATCAAGATTCAGTTTCTTCAAAGCCCAATATGCCTTGTGCTCTAGCTCCACAGGCAAATGACATCCTTTACCTTAAACCAATTAAAACGGTGACATGCCTAGCGGAGTCTTGTATGTTGTTCGATAAGCCCAAACAGCTTCATCTAGCTTCAAAGACCAATCTTTCCTCGATGGACATACAACTTTTTCTAGAATACGGTTGATCTCTCTGTTAGATACCTCAGCTTGACCATTAGTCTGAGGATGGTAGGCTGTGGCAATGCGATGATTCACATTATATCTCTGCATCATAGTAGTGAACTTACAATTGCAGAAATGCGATCCCTTGTCACTGATTAAGACTCTTGGAGTCCCAAATCTTGTGAATATCTGCTTGTGAAGAAAATTAAGCACTACATTTGCATCATTCGTTGGCAAAGCTTTAACTTTCACCCATTTCGAGACATATCAACCGCCAACAAGATATACTGATTATTGCAAGATGAGACAAATGGCCCCATGAAGTCAATTCCCCAAACATCGAAGACCTCAACCTCAAGAAGCACATTAAGAGGCATCTTTGTTAGGTCATACAACACTGTAGAAGGGGGTTGAATACAGTGTAGAATACAATTAAATCAATTTAAAGCACAAGTAACAGAAAACAGATGTATTTGATATAACAAACTCTGTTACAATGGAACTGTTCTCTCTCAGTGATGAACAAATATCACGAGAGCTGCTAGGTTACAATATATGATCTTCTCGATGATCGTAACTCTTATAGAGTAAACCTATGTCTGTGTTTATATAGACACACAGTTACAAGATAACTTCTAGTTGATATGGAATATAATTCTGTCTCCTAAAATATATCAACCAGATATCTTATATAATTCTTCTAGTCCTCGAACTCTTTCCATGCATATCTTCTTCTTGTATTAGTCTCGATCTTCTTTCCTGTAAATCAGCTTCCTTCCTTAACTGTTAGTCCTCCCGTACTTAAGTTCTGATATCCATCTTCTGATATTATCTTCTGATAATCTAAGTTTTGATATCCTTAAGTCCTGACTTCCAGTAAGTCCTGATTCCAGTAAGTACTGATATTTCCTGTTAGTTAAGATCTGAAAACTAAACATGAGACATATTAGACATGACATCTCAAATATATCCAACAATCTCCCCCAAATTGTAAATTATGCAAGAATATACAAGTTAATAGATTTGATGATGTCAAAAACATTTAAGTTCAAATGCAATAAGAGTTTAATAAGACTATTAATTACAACTTACAAAACATCCGGTTTTACCAACATCACTGAATCAACCTAAATCCATAATGATTCTTAACAAAATCATTTATCAGATTATCTTCAGCTTTCTTCAGAACTTCAGCTAACTGTGCTTTGACCTACATCAGTTCTTCTTCATTACTATCACCAATTTGATAATTGGCTATTCTGAGAGCTTGAATGGATGTTCTTTCAAGTCCATCACCAAGTCTGATAACCTTAGGATGTGAAGAGTTTTTATTATAACATAAGCATCTTCCTTTCAGAATAACTTCCACCTTAGCAGAATTCTTCAGCATAGGAATTTCTCTTCCATCACCTTCAATAATCATTGGACTGTACTGAGAAGTCTTTGTACCAGAGATTCTGAATAGATATCTTATAGCCTTCAAAATATATTCTGACCATCTTCTTGTAACATCAGATTTTACTTCTAGAAGATAATGAATATGTTGAAGTTCTCTGATAGACTTCTTTAATACATCAGTATCAGCTAATCTATAAGTCCTTCCATCATTGAAAAATAAGATTAATTTCTCTTTCTGATTCTCCTTATCATGAGCATCTATCACAACTTAAGCAGACAACACCTTGTCAAGGTGCCTTTATTTGATTTGTTCATATGGTTTGTCTGTCAATATGAAAGGATCTCTTAGAGTAACCTCTACTCCTGTTTGAATCTTCTCTTCGTCAGAACCTAATCCAGCTCTATCTCTAGGTTGCTTGGCTTTCAACCCAAATGTAGCAAGTTGATTAATCATGAGATTGGATTTTGGTTCAACTGGAGTAGCCTTCTTCTATAACAGCTTCTTCTTATCAGCAATTGTCAATTTATTCAAATCAACTTGAGCATTGTCAGCAGTTGATGTCTTGATAGCTTGATCAGAATTTGCTGTTTCTTCTATACCTTCCTGTCCTTTATTCAGAACAATAACTTGAGCAGTGTTAGAGGTTGTTTTAGAATCTTCACTTATCTTTCTTCTTTTCAGAATTTGAACAGTTTCATCTTCAACAAGATTATCATCAGATACTTGAACCATTTTACACACTGGTTTCATCAGATCTTGAGAAGTTTTCAAGTCCAGTGACTTGGTTGGTTCATCAATTTTTCCTTTCCCTTTGTCTTTGGGATTACTCTCAGTCTGTGATCTAGTTCTGAACTTTGAAGTTTCAGAATTTCACTTTTTCTTGATCACAATGCCCTTTTCCTTTGGCCTTGGAGGTTTATTTTGCATCAGAAGCTTTAGACTTAGGATTTGTCTTCTCAGCAGCAAATCTAGCTTCTTTCTCCTTGAGAGTTTCTAAATCCATTCCTGGATTGTGTTTCAAAAATAATCTTCTTGCTATCTCCTCATCAAGTGTCTGGATTTTAGGATCTTTGTAATAAACAGTAGTCTGCTTCCCTTTTAACTTCAGAGTTTGCAAGAACTTCTGAGAGTCTTCAGATCCTGACTGAATCAGAATATCAGAACTTGACATCAGACTTTGTTTATCACCACTTTACTTCAGTCTTTGAGCATTCACAGCATCAGAACTTGACTTGTTCTGAATAGAAGATTTTCCTTGAACTTTTCTTTGACCTCTGCTCTTTTCAGAGTTTCCCTGGTCATCACCTTTATCATCCTTTTTCTTTAGTTCTTGAGTAGGTGAGCATTTGGACTTAACTACCTTCTCCCCCTTTTTGGCATCATCAGGAAGTAAGATAGAAAGAAAAGTTCAATTGAAGATTGGATTTCATCCAATTGAGCTTTCTGAGAAGCTTGATTAACCAGAACCTCAGCAATTTGGGCCTGTTGCTTCTCTTGAGTTTTCTCAATGGCTGCAATTTTTTCAGAAATAAGTATGATATACCTGTTTTTGTCAAGCTTGAGCACCTGATCGAGCTTATCAGCTTGTTCTCTGAGTGTATCAACATTTTCATGAGTAGCAGTATGTAGACCTTGAAGATGTTTTGTAGACAGAGCTGTGATCTTGAGTTGTGTCTTGAAATCAGCATTTGTGAGCAACTCATCAGCTTTTGCAATATGCTCTGTCAGAATTTTAGAACATGGAATAAAATTTGATTCATTCCACTTCTTGGTCCACTCAACACCTCTGTGAGTATCCTCCCAAGGAATAGGTGCTTCCTTTTCAACAAATTTCTTCACCAAATCTTCCTTGCCCAGAGTAGGTACTGGAGTCTCAACAGAAACACTGTCATCAGAACTTGAGGAAAATTCATTCTATTCTGAGAGCTCAACAGTGTGTGAAGCAACTGGAGATTCAGGAATTACATCATCTAAATTCTGATCAGCAGAATTTATCTCCAGAGCTGGTGTCTTTGATGTAGATGGAGCTTCCAGATAAAGAACTTCAGGTATATTCAAATTATGAATATCTATTTTAGAAATATCAGTTTGTTCTTTAGCATCATCTGTAGCTTTAATAGGAGAGACAGGAGGGGTAAGAACTGTGTCATTAGCAGTGTCTTTAGCTTGAGCTGGAAGGGCTGCAATAATAATTGGTTCTTGTGAGATCAGAGATTTCTGATCCCCTTCCTCAGCGTCTTCAGTATCTTCTGATATAGCCTTATCCAAATACCTCCTTGCCTTCATTTTCTTCAAACTCCTTGCCAATGAAGGAGTTGCTTCAGCAGCATCAGAATTTACAAATTTCTTTTTCAAAGTATCAGAACTTTGAGCTGATGTTTCTTTCTGAGAAGTAACATTCTCAGCTTCAACTATCACAAGTTCAGATGCATGAACTCGTGCTTCAAATGTTTCCTCTTCACTCTCAGACTCATCTCTGAAAATCATATTCCTTCTCTTTTGTGGAGTTTGAGGAACAGACTTTGTTCTCATAGAAGGTTTGGAAGATGAAGGTCTGGTTGTTTGTGCTGAGGTGGTAGCTGCTGATGGTTGAGGTTCTGATGGTTGGACATCAGGATATAATGCAGTGTATTTCACTAGATCATAGATTATTAAGGCTTGTTTGACAGATAAAGGTATTTGGAGGGGTCTCAACACAGCCTTCTTATTATTAGTAGATAATAAGTCATTAAAAGCTCTTTTGGCTAGTTTGAATGATGGAAGTAATTCATGAGCTACTTGGGGCTTATTATCACAACAAAAGCTATAAATAAGCTGACAGAATCTAGCAAAATAGACAGTATTTCTATCTTCTGTCATCCTATCCCCAATGAAACCTAAAACAACACTTGCATAATCAAAATTAGTTTGATTAATGAGAGCATACCCGATTTGTTAACTCAGGATGGGGATGGCATCAAAATTAGAACATTTGTTTGCAAAATCCTTGATGATGCAGTCAAAGAAGAAACTACATTCCCTCCTTATGTAAGGTCTCTTCAATTGACCCAGCTTGGCCAATGTCCTTTCATACCCCAGACTAGCCATCATATTTTGAAGAACTAGCTCCTCAACAGTGGAATAGGCGCAGTTCTCAGGCAGCTACAGTGCTTGGCGTACTGTAGTCAAAGTTACGACATATCCGTCCTCCCCTGATGAAAAGATTATACTTGGGGACCCTTGAGCACCACCATCATCATATACTCCACTTCTCCAGAACTCCAACACTTGAGTTCTAGAGACTGCATCAGGTTGGGTTAGAGCGTACCCAATATCAGAATTAGGGAGAAAATCCTGAATGAAGTGAAGTTCCGATGGGGCTTCAGCCTTGCTAAGAGTGGCGGAGTAGTTGTTAGGAACAAACTTAGCTCCATTGAAAATCACGTCTTGTTAGGTCCCAATGTGTTTGTAGAAGGGGGGTTGAATACAAACAGTACCGAATAATCGAATTAAATGCGGAATAAAAAATGTGAAACAAAATTCAAGTTAAATAAAAATATTATTAAACTTGAAAGGTGTTACAACAACTGTATCGATTATAAGGAATTAATCTCAAATTAATTATCACAAATCTAGAATAAATTCGACATGAACTTTTTCTATTTTTGTAATAAAAAGATTCAAATGCTAAACGCAATTTGAGATTAAGTTCTAGGGATTTTGATCCGCTAGATTGTTACACAAGAACAAGATAAAGATTTCTAGTTGATTGGATTTAACTTTACAATCTAGAAATTGATCTTGAAGTTGCAGAGAAGAATAAAATGTTTGCTGCGGCTGCTCTGTTCTTGTTTGTTGACTTGTGTATTTTTTGGTTGAGTTATTTTGTTGAATGGCTGCTTCTGCTTCTTTTAACAACCAACCGAATAGAATTGAACTGGCATGACAATCTCTTTGGCTCAGCAAGACTTTCGGTAGGACTATATTTTAGAACTAGCAAGACAATCAGAATGAACTACAATGACTTTCGGTATGACTATTGATTGTCATACTGATTGTCATATTAGTTCAAATCAGATTGTCTTACTGAATTAATAACAGATTTTAATCTAATAATAATTCTGATAAGACAATCAACTGAATTAGCATGACTTTCGGTATGACTATTGATTGTCATACCGATTGTCATACTAATACAATCAGTTGTTTTGTTGAATTAATACCAGATTTTAAATCAATTAAAATTCTGAAAAACCTTAATATTAATTCTGAATTAATTAATCAATTAATTCAATTAATCAATAAATTAATCTTTGCAGATATAATTTATTCTCTTAATTAAATTATATGACTTAATTAATTAATAGAAAAATTAATACTAACCCTGAGCAGCAACCAGTCTTCTGAAAATCACTGAGAATTATGAATCAATTCCACCACTTCAACGTTAACACTCGATGTACTGTCTGGTTCATGAGTGACTAACTTCCGTGACGTTTCTTCATGTCTTGACTTTGACACTTTGATTTTCTTCAGATTAAATCCTTGTAATTAATGATACTCTGACGAGATCTCTGTCACTTGATTAAATCTACGATCTTGATTTATATCACTGAGGCATGATCAACTTCTTGAACTTCTTCCAGTGAATTAACTCCTCAAGTCTGTAGATGAACCTTGTTTCTGAATCCTTTGACAGATATTACTTTGCGAGATCTCTCTTACGGTAGATCCACTATTTACTTATTATATTCTTATTTGAGTTGAGTTAAATCCTCGAATATACAAATAGGCCTATGACATATGACTTACAATCTCCCCCTATTTGTTTGTTAGACAATAACACACAAATACCTCGAGGATAACTCAACTAACAAATAAGAAAAAGATATAAACAGAAATACAGAGTAAATAGCAGAAAAGTTCTGGACTAGATTTAACATTTTCCAGATTCCAAGTAGATGTTCCTCTAGACTGAACATATCTTCAAGTAGTTCCATCTTCATTTGTACAACCACATTTCCTGTTGAGAAGCGTATATCTGTCTTGCTTCTCCCCCTATGAGAATCAACTGATTAAAGAAGATCACCTTCGTTTACCACCTCTCCCGTACAATAGGATCCGCAGATAAAAACCAATGGTACTCCCCTAACAGCTTCTTCCCTTACTAGAAAATCACCTTGTGTTTACCACCTCTCCCGTACAATAGGATCCGGAGTTACAAACAACAATGGTGTGGTGTAGTGTACATATAAGATCTTTTTCTTCCTCCCTGCTATTTCTCCTCCTTAGTTGAGGAATCCTCCAAACTATTACTTAAGCTTTTATCTCCCCCTTAAAGAAGGAATGTATGCCGTCGTCTGAAGGAGTTCTCATATTTCACTTGGTTGGAAAAGAAATAACAAGTAGTTTCTCTTTCTTCCTCACTGTGAGTGTGTGATTGTGTTTTAGTGTACCTCACATGTCTTTCACTCTTCTCTCCACTCGTGTTTACACTCATTCTCACAAGTGTATCACTCCTCTCATAGCTCCAAAAATCAGCTGTACCTGCAAGGAAAATCACCTTAGCCATCCTTAAGGAGGTCACAGGTGGTGCAATGGGAGTTCACAAATCCCCATCCTTGTTAAACTCGTCAGATGAATCTGAGTCATAATTTACAAGTTGCTAGTTTCCCTTTTAGGTTTACAGATTTGAATTCTGGGAAGGTAAACAATGATCCAAAGATTTTAGCATAAAGATCAAGGTTCCCTTCTAATGTCTGTGAAGACATTTCCTTGTGACTCATCAGGTAATATCTGAATCATTGTCAACAAGTTGCCGATCTGCACCTATGTCAGATCCACTATCCGCAGATGCATCCAGGGGATTTAATCCTGGGGAGGTAGACACTGACCACTGACATATGGCTTTTGGATCAATATCCTCTCCTAACACCTGTAAAGGCAATTGGTCCACTAACGAACCTTGAACAATCGAATCTGACCTTAAAATGGTCGAAACTCTTGTTTCCGTCAACTCATCCTTTGTGTGTGTAACCTCTCCTTATGCATCAAGAATTGTTTATGTTTGAAGTGGTGACACTACATCGGATACCTTGGCCGACAGGCAAAATTCAATAGACGCACCCTGTTGAGAGGATGAATTTAGTAACTGTTTTTATGCCTTTTCAGCCATTACATCTTTTTGAGAAGATGTATGGGGGCTAGCAGTTGTCTCGGTTTAAATACTACTCATCTATGTAGGAGACAGAGCTACTGGGTTGACTACAGAACCTTCCTTATGTGGTGCACTAAGGCACTATCTCCCTCACGCTCATTCATACTACATTTAGTGGTAAGAGAGTGTTGGTTGGTTCTGTTTTTGTGATTGTCTTTACAGTCTGGGATAGACGTTGTGGGTTTTCAACCTCATGACTGTCAATGAAAGAAAGTCATTGGAGACTGAACCTATAATACAGAACATATGGTAATAGAGAGAAAATGATTTACAATAGTGATTTCAAAAGATTTTACATGAAATAAGAAATCACTAATGTAGAAAGAAGTTTGATTTTGTTTTTCAATATGAATGAGTTTTTGATAAAATATTGATCACTTAGGGTAAAGTCTAAGTAATTCTCATTCATGTCAAAAGCTTACAAATATCTGCAACATAATGTTAACAACATATCATTGACCGATACTTGTCAAGTACTTTAGATACTAATTGTTATGTTGCATTATATTTAAAAAAAATAATAATACAATACAAATAATAATAATAATAACAAATATCAATGAATTAAATACCAAATATCTATCAACAAGATATCAACATACAATTTCATATATCATACAATATTTACAATTACAGAAAATACAAATAAAAACTTATATAAATATAGCAAAAATATAGAAACTATTTACAAGTTCAATGATAACATTACCAGCTTGCAAACAGCCATATCCCTCGGATAAACCTTTGCTGTTATCTCCAAAGGTAACAAGGGGGCCAGCTTTCTCAATCCACATTTGATAGTAGGGCTCTATCTCCGGTCATATATCTTGATGATTCACTGTCAAGAATCCACACTTCCGGTTTCACCTGTTTTAATGCCCTGCAACACAAATGGATTAACCCTTCTTCGGAACCCAAACTTGGTTGGGCCCAGCATACTTGTAGAACTGTCCTTTGTCAGGCAAAACAACATTTTTAATTTTAATTGTCTCAACTTTCTCAATGACTGAACATTTGACCTTGTAAACAGCCTTAACAAATTTCTGTTTAAGCTTAGGCACAAATGTCTCCTTTCTAGCCTTAGAAGGACTGGCAGTCTTAGACCTATCATGCTTCTTGTTATTCACATGCTGACGAGGAGTAGTCTTATCATTAGAAACATGCTTACCATTAAAATAAGCATACATCATATTAAAAGCACAAGACATACAATTAGAAACACCACATGCTTTATGAGAGTGATTAACAGCAGGCAATTTATGCATGATAGACATGGCATTTTTGTTATCCAACTCATGTGTGTCTGAGTTAGTCTCAGTTGCTTTCACAACTTTGACTGGAATTTTCGACACACTTGACTTGGAAACAACCTTCTCATTAGCATGATCTTCAGCACGTATTTCTTCCTGAATAACAGAAGAGGTCGCATCAAATGGTTCAGCAATTGATGGTTTATAGAGGGGTTCATCAACACCCTTAAGCACATGTGGTACTTCCCTCCCTTTAGCACAGACACGAGGAGGGGAGTTTATGCCTAATTCTCTAATAGCAACATTGTAATCATAACCTATTCCTGATGTTTGATTAACAGATTGCTTACTGTAGAACTCTTTAGCCTTCGAACAAGAATTGAAGTAGGCTCTAAACTTAGTCTCAAGACTGGTGATCTTGTCTTTGAGAATAGTTTCGAGTTTTCTATAACAGTCAACTCTATTCTCTAGAAAAGATACTTGTTCTTTTAATTTGTCTTGATTAATGTGCAAAAGTCTTAATTCATTGACCTCTTTCTCAAGATCTGTGATCTGTAAACTTAACAATTCATTATCACGACGTGCACAGTCTAAGTTACCTCTTAGATGATAAACCATTTCAGCATCAAAAAGTTTTACCTCTATTCTTGACGATGAAGCTTTTCCATCAATAGCCATAAGAGCAAGATTTCCTTCATCTTCATCTTCACTGTCAGTATCATCCCAGCTTCTTCCCTTTGCCAGATAAGCCCTTTCAGAGTTCTTTCTTACTTGCTTTGGCTTCCTACATTCTGTGGCAAAGTGTCCCAACTCATTGCAGTTATAGCATCTAATGGTGCTCCGATCAACCATCCCTGTTTTGTATCCACCACTGCTGGTGTTAGAGGATGAAGATCCACCTTTCTGGAATTTGTTGTAGTTGGACTTGTACTTAAGCTTGGGATTCCTCTTGAATCTGACATGGGAGAATCTCTTGACAATTTGGGCCATTGACTCGTCTTCCAATTGCTCCAGCTCTTCCAAGGAATAAAAATCATCACTTGATTGATTTGTAGTAGGAGGATCATATTCTGCTACTAACATATTTTCCTCAGCCTTGGAACACTGTACCATTCTCTCCAATTGTTGAGATTGCTGTTGTTGTTGACCTTCAGCTACAAGTGCAGTAGATGTGCTGACCATTCTATCCTTCCCGTAGACTTCCTTCTGTTGAATCTGCTCCAACTCATAGGTTTTTAACACTCCATAGAGCCTGTCCAAAGAAATCTCACTCAGATCTCTAGCTTCTCTAATGGCAGTGATTCTATGTTCAAGATGAGTTGGCAGTGTTAAAAGGAACTTTTTGTTGACCTCCCTGATTGAATAATATTTCCCATTTATGTTCAGGTTGTTGATCAACGCATTGTACCTCTCAAACACTTCAGTAATTCCTTCTCCTGGATTTGATTTAAAATATTCATACTCAGAGGTTAGGATCTCCAACTTATTCTCCCTAACTTCCTCTGTGCCTTCATTGATCACCTCAATAGTTTCCCACATGTGTTTGGAATTTTTACAGTTCATCACATGTCTATTCATCAAGGGATCAAGGGAATCAATTAAAATTAACTAAAGGCTGGCATCCAAGGAGGCTTCATCTTTTTCAGCAGGAGAAAAATCCTCAGGATCTTTAGGATAGGTTCTGGCTTTGGTGATCACAACATCATCTACTATCACCTCCGGTTCAATAACCATCGGAGTTCTTATCCCCTTCTTTAACAAGTTTGAATATTTGGGATTTGCCACTTGTAAAAATAAGAGCATCTTCTTCTTCCACATAATATAATTCTCTTTATCAAATTGTGGAATTTTAACGGTTCCAACTTTTTGTGAAGTCATTATGAATTTTTGAATGAATAAAAATTCATGGAGTTGAAAAATCACAAAAGTCTAGGATCTGGATTTGTTCGTTAATCAGATGGCTCTGATACCAATTGTTAGGTCCCAATGTGTTTGTAGAAGGGAGGTTGAATACAAACAGTACCGAATAATCGAATTAAATGCGGAATAAAAAATGTGAAACAAAATTCAAGTTAAATAAAAATATTATTAAACTTGAAAGGTGTTACAACAACTGTATCGATTACAAGGAATTAATCTCAAATTAATTATCACAAATCTAGAATAAATTCGACATGAACTTTTTCTATTTTTGTAATAAAAAGATTCAAATGCTAAACGCAATTTGAGATTAAGTTCTAGGGATTTTGATCCGCTAGATTGTTACAGAAGAACAAGATAAAGATTTCTAGTTGATTGGATTTAACTTTACAATCTAGAAATTGATCTTGAAGTTGCAGAGAAGAATAAAATGTTTGCTGCGGCTGCTCTGTTCTTGTTTGTTGACTTGTGTATTTTTTGATTGAGTTATTTTGTTGAATGGCTGCTTCTGCTTCTTTTAACAACCAACCGAATAGAATTGAACTGGCATGACAATCTCTTTGGCTCAGCAAGACTTTCGGCAGGACTATATTTTAGAACTAGCAAGACAATCAGAATGAACTACAATGACTTTCGGTATGACTATTGATTGTCATACCGATTGTCATATTAGTTCAAATCAGATTGTCTTACTGAATTAATAACAGATTTTAATCTAATAATAATTCTGATAAGACAATCAACTGAATTAGCATGACTTTCGGTATGACTATTGATTGTCATACCGATTGTCATACTAATACAATCAGTTGTTTTGTTAAATTAATAACAGATTTTAAATCAATTAAAATTCTGAAAAACCTTAATATTAATTCTGAATTAATTAATCAATTAATTCAATTAATCAATAAATTAATCTTTGCATATATAATTTATTCTCTTAATTAAATTATATGACTTAATTAATTAATAGAGAATTAATACTAACCCTGAGCAGCAACCAATCTTCTGAATATCTTCTAAAAATCACTGAGAATTATGAATCAATTCCACCACTTCAACGTTGACACTCGATGTACTGTCTGGTTCATGAGTGAATAACTTCCGTCACGTTTTTTCATGTCTTGACTTTGACACTTTGATTTTCTTCAGATTAAATCCTTGTAATTAATGATACTCCGACGAGATCTCTGTCACTTGATTAAATCTACGATCTTGATTTATATCACTGAGGCATGATCAACTTCTTAAACTTCTTCCAGTGAATTAACTCCTCAAGTCTGTAGATGAACCTTGTTTCTGAATCCTTTGACAGATATTACTTTGCGAGATCTCTCTGACGGTAGATCCACTATTTACTTATTATATTCTTATTTGAGTTGAGTTAAATCCTCGACTATACAAATAGGCCTATGACATATGACTTACACATCTTTTGGTGCCATCTCTGTAAGAAATTAAGTGAGACAGAGAGTGTTTGCAAAGTGTTTGATAAAAGTCTGAAAGAAGACCGCTTCAGAGAATACTAGAGAAAGAGAGAATAAGAGAGATGAAAAATAGAAAAGTAAATAAAAGATTAGAAAATCTTTTCACTCCCATATATATACTCTTTCCACTCAACAGTTATATTTTTGAAGCATAGGATACACTTTACACCTGGCAACACATGAAGAGTCAGTAAAAAGTTAAAACAGGAGTTAATGAGCACGTAAAATAGGCAATAATTATCGTGCACATGCAGTTATTCAAAACCAACACGTTAACCACTAACCCATAATGATTATGACTGTTTTTAACTTACCCAAATTTATTCTGATTTAAATATGACTGTTTCAGATTTACCACAAATAAGTCAAGTAAAAAAAAATGCCACGTAAGCATAAAAAATTCCATCAGGATTTAATATCAGAACTTAACTCATATCAAATTTTAACAGTCATCAGAACATGGCTTCTGATCTAGCAACTGGTGCAACTGTTTCATCATAATCAATACCAGCCTGCTGAGAGTAACCTTTAGCAACCAATCTTGCTTTATTCCTTGTAATTATGCCATCCCTATCAGTTTTGTTTCTGAACACCCATTTTGTACCAACAACTGATCTGTTCTTTGGTCTTGGCACTAGGGTCCAGACTTTATTTCTTTCAAATTCATTTAACTCTTCTTGCATTGCTGGCACCCAATCAGCATCTTGAAGAGCTTCTTCCACTTTCTTTGGTTCAGTCTGAGATAGAAAAGAATGATAGAGACATTTATTTGAAGTTGCAGTTCTAGTTCTGACACCTGCTTCAGGATCTCCAATGATTAAATCAGGTGTATGTGCTTTAGTCCACTTCCTTGCAGATGGAAATTGATCTCTAGAACTGGATCCTCCCCCATGATCCATGCTGTCTCCATCAGCATTTTCTGATGCTCCCCCTGTAGTTATGCTCTCTGAGACTTCAGAATTTGAATTTGATTTTTCAGGAGTTGAAGAATCAGAGCTTCCAGAATTATCAGACTTGGCTCATCAGAACTAGATGAATCAAAACTTGAAGAGCCAGTGACAGGTTCTGATGCTTCTCAAGAGTCTTGAGTTATGGTAGGATCTTCAGCTTGCTCCCTCTGGACAGGTGCATTTTCCTTTGGAGTTGTTACCACAGTTTCAACGACGTTAGAACTTAATCCATCAGAACTTACATGATCAGTATTTAAGTCATCAGAATTTCCAGAATCAGAATTTAAATCTTCATTCTCAAATCTCAGCTGATCATGATCATCGAAATTGTAACGCCCTCCAGACCCGGGGTATAAGTCTGGGGGTTACGAGCTAATCACCCAACCTGTACAAGCTTATTAATAAATAATAAAAAAATGAAATTAAACCCCTTAACAACTACCATGACCTTTCTAGGTTGAAGTATGAAAACAAGAACCACTAACTACTTTTATTACAAACCAACATTCAAAATCTCACAAACTTTCTTTATTACAAACCATTGTCTAACTCATTTTAAACTAAGTTCAGCTTTTATTCAAACACACATACTATCTATTAACACTCCACCTGCTCGGGCAACTCAAAGCTTTCTTCCTGGATAGGGATCAACACCTTGGGTATAAGAGGATCCCGAGGCTTGACCCGCTTCTTTACCACTCGTGTTCTGACGGGTTTTATATTCCTTCTTAACTGAAACAATAAGGTGAATAACAACAAAAAGGGGTGAGCCAAAATTGCTCAACAAGTCTACCAAATATACACAATATTATAGCAATATAACTAAATTCGTATCCCAGGTATATCTGCAAAGATATAACCTCATAAGAATCAAAAGAAGGCCATTGCTGGCGAATATAAACGAACTACACTGGACTCAAGTTCGTAGCTATACCCTGCTGATCAGCCAGGATACAGTGCAGATCTATATCTCACTATATAGATCCCGTCGGGCACCCAGGCACTACGGCCCATCTCAAGGATCCGGTTATGTCCCGGTCCTTAGGATTAAGTAACCTTAATCCCCAAAAGTAATGTTATCCAGTCCCTGGAATAGCAACCGGAATAATCGGTATACTTTGATATATTCTAATCACCAGAATATATTAATAATTGTGAGTAATAATTGGAATATGAATAATAAATTCAAATGAAAAGAATAATTCAAGAATCGAACTGAGATAGGAATAAAGGAGTTAAAGTAATGCAAATGTAATAAGAATCTGAAGAGAATATCACTATTCTGGAAAATAGAATAGAGGAGAAACTTGCCTTCTGTGCGACTTACTGCAATTAAATCACTTCCGTCTATCCCCTACTTGACCGGCCTTGCTGGCTTAGTTTCTGTTAGCAAAATAGATTGGTTAAGTCATTTGGTACTTCTGTCGTACCTTAAATTGACTTCATTTTGCTCCTACTATTTACCCATACATTTATAACCAACTCGAATATTATATATAAACAAGTAAGACTCGATTAACCACATAATACACATAAGCACATAAGCGCATAATCATTTTATAGTTAAAATAATTTTTAGAATCGAAATCGATTCGCTGATTGCTCCGTTGATCACCTTCTGCTTCATTTCCCATTTTTCCGTAATTTTTCGAACTCGTTTCGGCACACATTTCGACTGATAATCAAGCAATCAATAAAATCAACTAATTTAGAGAAGAAATTAGGTCTTCATATTATTTTTAGTGAAAAGAATTCATTTTTCTGAGTCAACAGGCTTTCATTTCGCTCAATTCGGACTAACGGTTGAATTATTATCAATTAAACACTGATAATTCAATTTATTATTCAATATAAATAATTATTGCTAATTTTTAAATCCCAAAATAATTTTTGAATAATTATTTAAGAAAAATCAAAGTCAAAAATAATTTTTCTATAATTTTTGGAGTTAAAATGAAGAAGTTATGATTTATCGAAAATTATGTGACTAATTATCGAAATAATTAATCACTTTTTAAATATTTGATAAATAAATAACTAATAAATAATTAATAGATAATTATTTACTAATTTAAAATAATTAATCCCTAATTATTAGGATTAATCACAATTTATTGCAAATATTTACAACTCATCGATTAAACACTCGTATAAATACGAGCTACGCACTATTCTCGAATACTACCGAATTAATATATTATTATCGGAATTTAAACATTTCGTTAATCAATTAATTATCGGTATTTAATTATACGATACGAACAATTACTGCAATATTATTCGAATAACTAACGCTCGAATAATAATTCTCATTATCGAATCACTACTCGCATAAATACGAGTTACTCGTATTATTTAATCTTTAATTAATTACCTAATTACCAATTAATTACCTAATTATTAATTAATTAGATAACTAATAAAAAAATTAGATAAATAATTAAATAATTAAATTCGAATTTATAAATTAATAAAATAATTCAGAAATTAATAATATTATTTTTTCAGAATTTAAATCTAATTTTTATTTAATTTTTAGAATTATTAAAACTAATTTTCTGATTTATCAAGATAAAATAAATAAGTTAATTAATTAAAACACAGAAACACGTTTCACGTACACAATTAGGGGAATTACAGATCAAAATCGGGTCGAACATTTACAGAAAACGGGTCTTAAGCAACTGAGCGGGTCGGGTCTACAGGTGATCAGAAACTGGAGAAGACGACCGGAATCGGTCGCCTCCCGGCGGGTTTGTCCGGCAGCTTCGCCGGCGTACCATTTCGAAGCCGTTTCAATCGATTTCAGCTGGAAACGATTCGTAACACTCCCAGGTGCTCGTCCAAATCGTCAACAACATCACCCCATCATCCCTTCGATTCCTCCGGCCAAAACGAGCCCAGAAACCGGCCACCTTCAACCCCAACTCCGGCGACATCGTTTTCGACGAATACAACACCAAACAACGTGATTTTTATGCCAAAACGAAGCTACAGACTTCTACAATTACTTCCTAACATCAATCACGAGCAAAAACATATATAAATCTAAAAAAAATGAAATCAAAAATAGATAAACCCAAGAACTTGACATATCGATTTGGGGGTTGTAAAATCAAAGTAAAAATACCTGATTACTCCTAGAACTACAACAAAACTAACTACATCAACCAAACAATCAAACGATTTTTCAAAATCAAAAATCGAAATTCATGCCAAGAACATCAAAATTCGAATTTTAAAATTTAACCAACCTGAGTTGATGTTGTTGATATCAATAGATCCGTCTCTCTGAGAGGATTAATTTGGTTACTCGAGCAAAATCAGGGGTTTAGTAAATCTCCTGCAATCACCGTTTGATCTTCAAGCTTCTTCAAGAACACAACTCTCACCCACACTTTCTAATTTCTTTTCTTTTTATTTTTTTCTGATTTTTAATTGTAATTAACTGATTAATTACCAACAAATCTGATATTTATATTTATGAAAATAATACCCCTAAATAAAATTAAGGGGCTAATTATACTCCTAATAAAAATATTTGGCCCCAATTTTTATAATTTTTGGGTATTAATATTGAATTTTTAAATATCCAATAAATACAAAATTAATGCTAAAAATTCCCAAAAATTATGAATATTACAAAAATGCAAAGAAAAATGATATATGATAATTTCATGATCATATAAAAAAAAAATATGATTTTTGTGTGGTTTTTGGTACCCGAAGGGGCCCGGAGAAGTCATTTTTCGCGAGAAAGGTCAATTTGTAAAACGTCTAGGGGTTCAGAATAACGATATGGTATAGGGCATTTTTGGCAAAATTGGGCCTATATTTTGTTTGAAATACGGCCTTTTAAAACATGGTTTTGAGCTGTACGGGTTTTGATATAAGATATCTAACTTAAAATAAAACACTCAATAAATGTCCAAAACACATTTGGATCAAAACAGATAACACGTAACACATAGCAGTTAAGGTTTAATGACTCAACACATTTAATCACATATAAATGACATATTAATACACATATTTTATTATAAATATGATATCATACAACGTAAATTTCCCGGTCGTTACATTCTCCCCCCCTTAATAGGATTCTGTCCTCAGAATCTTCTACGAAAACAAATGAGGGTATTTCTCTAACATTTCATTTTCAAGCTCCCAGGTTGATTCTTCAACCACTGGGTTTCTCCACAATACTCGCACTAAATACACAGACTTGTTTCTCAACACTTTCTCTCGCCGATCTAAAATTCTTACCGGCTGCTCTACAAAAGACAAATCTGGTTGGATATCTATCGGTTCATACTCTATTACATGCCTAGAATCAGGATTATATCGCTTAAGCATTGACACGTGAAACACATTGTGAATATGTTGCATATGAGGCGGTAACGCTAATTCGTATGCAAGCTTTCCTACTTTCTTCAAAATCTCAAATGGCCCGACGTATCGTGGCTTCAATTTACCCTTATTGCCAAATCTGGTCAATCCTTTCCATGGCGATATTTTAAGTAATACGTGTTAGGAATATATGTGCATTAGTTTGATGATATGTTTAACAAAACACTTAAGTATAAATTCAGTGTCTGTAGCCTCAACGGATAAGACCACTTTGGCTATCCGTTGATGGTGTAGCTTTACTTAGAAATAAGTCTAGTGTTGTAGCATATTTCAGTCTCTGTATTTAAGATGTAATTCTTAGAAGTTGAGAGAAACTATGAGTCATGTTGACTACTAGAAGATATGCAGATAGGAAGGCCAATTGTAAATATTTCATGCCTTGTAATTTTGTATAAATGAAGTGGTATCAACGGATGACTTAAAGACCTTCAACGGATGAGAAGCTAAGCTTCAACGGATGTCTCTAAAGCTTCAACGGATAACATCCTTCAACGGATGAGTGCATCAACGGATGAAAGCTTCAACGGATGTTCTGTTGATTAACCGTTGATAAGTGGTAGTTGTACCTACAAACAGAGGCACGTGGGTGAACAGAGATAACTGAAATGTGGCAGCCTAATTTCAGGAACATCAGAAAAAGCAGCCGTTCTACTCTAGTATAAAGAGACATTAAGTCAACAAAGTACTGGAGTGAACTGGAGAAGAAACAAGTGGAGATCTTACTTTATTATTTTATATATCCTTGTCTTCACTTGTAAACTTGGTAATATATAAACCAAGTAGTAGCTAGTAATTAGATGAGAATTTTTCCAGAGCTGTTTAGAAAAATCTTGAGAGAAAAATTATCTAGTTTGTACTAGGATGCAGCTGTGATCAAATTCTTAGATCACAGAATTTCTGAAATACCATCTCTGGTGGAACAACAAATCCACCAGAAAAGTTTTTAAAGGTTTATTGTGTTCTTTACATTTGTGTTTGAATATATATCTGTCTGTATCAGCTTAAAGCAATTCACACACTTGTTCATCTTGAACACACAGTCTTTATAAACTGCTCAAAACTTGAAAAAGTTTTGAGATTTACATTCAACCCCCTTCTGTAAATCTCATTGTTAGTTCTCTAGAAATAACAATTGGTATCAGAGCAAGCTCTTGACAAACAAAGAGTTTAAAGATCTTGGAATCTAACAAAGATGAGTAAGAAGGATATTGGAGTAAAAATCCCAGTTCTTGACAGAGACAGTTATCACCACTGGAAGGTGAAAATGCACCTTCATCTACTCTCCCAAGATGAAGGTTATGTAAACTGTATTGAGAATGGTCCTCACATTCCCCACAAAGTAGCCACAGTTGCTACGGCCACAATTACTGTTGGTCAATCCATTCCAAAACCTAGAGCAGAATGGACAATGGAAGACACAGAAGAAGTCCACAAGGATAAGAAGGCTATGAACATTTTGTTTAATGGTCTTGACAAGGATATGTTTGATAATGTGATAAATTGCTCAACTGCCAAAGAGGTTTGGGACACAGTTCAGCTGCTGTGTGAAGGTACAGAACAAGTAAAAGAGAACAAGATGCAGCTTCTCATTCAACAGTATGAGAATTTTCATTTTGAAGAAAATGAATCTTTAAATGACACATTTAACAGATTCCAAAAGCTGTTGAATGGATTGAAGCTGTATGGTAGAGTGTACCAGGTGAAGGATTCAAAATTTAAATTCTTAAGATCCTTGCCAAAGGAATGGAAACCCATGACTGTCTCCTTAAGAAACTCTCAGGATTATAAGGACTTCACTCTTGAAAGATTATATGGAATCTTGAAGACTTATGAACTAGAGTTGGAACAGGATGAGGTATTGGAGAAGGGGAGAAAGAAAGGAAGTTCAGTTGCATTGGTAGCTGAAAATGAGAGGGAATGCAGACAAGAAACTGTGAGATCTACATCAAACTCCAAAGATGGTACAAGATATCAGGAATCAAGCAAAGGAAAAGAGCAAGTTGCTGAGAATGAAGACAACTCCAGTCAAGATGACTCTGATAGTGTTGATGAGCATCTTGCATTTCTGTCCAGGAGATTTGCAAAGATGAAGTTTAAGAAAAACACTAGAGCCACTAAACCTCATAAGAACATGGTGGACAAATCAAAGTTCAAGTGTTTCAATTGTGGTATAAGTGGACACTTTGCAAGTGAGTGCAGAAAGCCAACTTCTGAAAAGAAGAAATTTGACCAAGTAGATTACAAGAAGAAATATTTTGATCTGCTCAAGCAAAAGGAAAGGGCTTTCATTACTCAAGAAAAAGATTGGGCAGCTGATGGAGAGGAAGAGAATGAAGATGTGGAGTATGTCAACTTAGCTCTCATGGCTGATTCTGAGGAAAATGAAGTTAGTTCATCAAGCAATCAGGTAACAACTCAGGTAATCACTACTGATGTAACATAACTTACTAAAGAAGAGTGCAATGATGCTTTTAATGACATGTCTACTGAATTGTATCATTTGCGTGTGTCTCTTAAATCTCTTGCTAAAGAAAATAGTAGGATTAAAGAGAACAATCTGTTTTTAAGTAATAGAAATGCTATGTTAGAAGATAAGTTGATTGACCTAGAGAAAACCAAGCTGCATTGTATATCTGTTGAGAATGAATTAGCTGAATCTATTAAGAAAGTAGAAATACTTTCTAATCAATTAAAGAGAGAGCAAGAGGTGATTAAAGCCTGGAAAACATCTAGGGATGTTAGTGCTCAAATTGCCAAGGTCCAAGGAATTGAATCATTCTGTGAAACTGCCTGGGATAAAAACAAAAAGAAACTGGAATTAATTGATGGGCTGTCAACGGATGTGGAATCAACGGATGATGAAGGTTATCCGTTGAAGGAAGAAAATGAGCATCCGTTGAAGGTTCCTCAATTAAAACAGACAGATGTTTCTAATAGTGAAAATCTAAAGAAACTCAACAAAAAGTTTGGTTCAACTTCCAAGAACTTTGTTAAAGAAGAAGCAAGCACATCCAAAGATGTCAGTAAGGTGAATATAGGGCACATGACCTTAGAACAGTTAAATAATAGGCTCAAGATGGTTGAGGATAAAAAGGAAACTATAAGAAAATCTAACAGAAATGGGAAGGTAGGTGTTAACAAACATAACAATTACACACCTGATAGGTATGCTCCTAGAAAAAGCTGTGTGCATTGTAGTAGTGTTAATCATCTATCTGCTAATTGCAAATCTATTAAGAAAACCCCCATAACTGTACCCTCTTCCATGCCTAACATGTCTGCATCATCTCTACATGCTATGCCTACTATGTCTCAACAGAATCCTTATGCACATTTTGCAAACATGCCATATTTTAACAATCCTTATCTTGCTGCATTTAGTATGCCTCAAATACCATACAATATGCCTATGTGGAATAACATGTATGCACAATCCATGCCTTATCATATTCCAAATGTGCTAAATGATTCTGTGACTAACCCTACACCTCAACCAACTACATCCAAGACCAAGGTTGACTCAAAGTTACCTAAGTCTAGAGATGCAGGAGGAATGAAGTCTAGGAGAAAGGCTAACAAGAATGGACCCAAGGAAACTTGGGTACCAAAATCAAATTGATTGATTTTATGGTGTGCAGGGAAATAGAAGAAATCTATGGTACTTGGACAGTGGCTGTTCAAGACACATGACAGGAGATTTCTCCCTGCTCACAGAGTTTAAGGAAAGAGCTGGCCCTAGAATAACCTTTGGAGATGACAGCAAAGGGTTTACTATGGGATATGGCTTGATTTCAACAAGGAATGTCATCATTGATGAAGTTGCATTAGTTGATGGTCTCAAACATAACTTACTGAGCATCAGTCAACTATGTGATAAAGGGAATACAGTTTCCTTCAATTCTGAAGCCTGTGTTGTCACTAGTAAGAAAGACAACAAAGTGGTTCTAACTGGAGTTAGAAAAGGAAATGTGTACTTAGCTGACTTCAACTCTGCAAATGCAGAATCTATTACTTGTCTCTTCAGCAAAGCAAGTTCAGTTGAGAGTTGGCTATGGCACAAGAAGCTATCCCATTTGAATTTCGAGACAATGAATGATCTAGTCAAAAAGGACCTAGTAAGAGGAATTCCTCTTGTTGAATTCTCAAGGGATGGTTTGTGTGATGCTTGTCAGAAAGGCAAACAAAGGAAAGCATCATTCAAAAAGAAGCTTGAAACAACAATTGATGAACCATTACAGCTGCTACATATGGATTTGTTTGGACCAGTCAATGTATTGTCAATTGCAAGAAAAAGATATTGCTTAGTGATTGTAGATGATTTCTCAAAGTTTTCATGGGTCTATTTTCTTGGATCAAAGAATGAAGCAAGTGAAATCATTATCAATCACATCAGGCAAGTCAATAATCATCCTGACCTGAAGGTTAGGAATATCAGGAGTGACAATGGAACTGAGTTCAAGAATTTATCAATGAGGCTGTTCTGTGAAGAAAATGGAATCATGCATGAGTTCTCAGCTCCAAGAACACCTCAGCAAAATGGGGTAGTTGAAAGAAAGAACAGATCTTTAATTGAGGCTGCCAGAACAATGCTTGAAGAATCAAAGTTACCAACATATTTCTGGGCTGAAGCTGTTAATTGTGCCTGTTTCACTCAAAATATCTCTTTGATCAATCAAGCTAAAGGCATGACTCCTTATCAGTTGTTCAAGAGAAGAAAACCAACTCTAAACTTTCTTCATGTCTTTGGATGTAAATGCTTTATACTAAGGAATCAATCTGACCATAAAGGGAAGTTTGATGCAAAGGCTGATGAAGGGATATTTGTTGGTTATTCAGCTGGAAAATCTTATAGGGTCTACAATCTAAGAACCAACATTGTTATGGAATCTGTGCATGTTGTGTTTGATGATAAAAAGATTGATGGACTAACAGATGAGGGACAATATGAGAGACTCAAATTTGACAACATTGAGATATATTGTGATGATAGTAAAGAGGAGACTGATGGAGATAACACTTCAAAAGGGACTCAAAACATGCCCTTGGATAATGCACAAAATACTGCATCCGTTGAAAGTCAGAATTCTGCATCCGTTGATAGAGGCAATGCAGTATCCGTTGAAAGACATGGTGTATCATCCGTTGAAGTACTAAATGAAGCATCCGTTGATCATAGTTTATCAACGGATAATCGATTTACATCATCAGTTGATAGAACTCCAAGTTCCCTGCAAAGGACCAACAACTCAGGGGGAGTTTCAACTAGTCAACACTCTGTCTCACATCATGACAATACTGAGGCCACCTCATCTAGAGCACATCTTCCACTTCAAAGGAAATGGACCAAGAATCATCCCTTTGAACTGATCATTGGTGATGCATCATCTAAAGTGCAAACAAGAAGAGCTACTCAAGATGAATGTCTGTATAGTAGTTTTCTATCTCAGGAGGAACCTAAGAAAGTGGAAGAAGCCTTATTGGATCCAGATTGGATATTAGCTATGCAGGAAGAGCTAAACCAATTTGAGAGAAACCAAGTTTGGAAGCTGGTACCCAAACCAAAGAACAAGAGTCCTATTGACACAAAATGGGTATTCAGAAACAAGATGGATGAAAATGGCATTATCATAAGGAATAAAGCTAGATTGGTTGCTAAAGGCTATTCTCAGCAAGAGGGAATAGATTTTGATGAGACATATGCTCCTGTTGCAAGACTTGAAGCCATCAGAATTTTTCTAGCCTATGCAGCTCATGCCAATTTCAAAGTCTATCAAATGGATGTCAAGAGTGCATTTCTAAATGGGAAATTAGAGGAAGAAGTCTATGTAAGTCAACCTCCAGGATTTGAAGATCCAAATTTTCCAGACTATGTATATTATCTGTTGAAAGCACTCTATGGACTGAAGCAAGCACCTAGAGCCTGGTATGAAACCTTATCAAAATTTCTTTTGGAGAATCACTTCACTAGAGGTACTGTTGATAAAACTCTCTTCTTTAGGAATGTTAATGGCTCTAGTATACTTGTTCAAATTTATGTAGATGACATAATATTTGGTTCTAAAGATGATAAACTTTGTAAAAAGTTTGCTAAGCTAATGCAAAGTAATTATGAAATGAGCTTTATGGGAGAACTAACCTATTTTCTTGGTTTACAAATTAAACAAGTTAGTAATGGAATTTTCATTAGTCAAACTAAATATATTCATGATCTTTTAAAGAAGTTTGACTTAATGGAATGTTCATCTGCAAAAACTCCCATGGCCACTGCCACCAAACTTGAATTAAATAAGACTGAAAGGTCTGTGGACATTACAAGTTATAGAGGCATGGTTGGTTCACTTTTATATTTAACTGCTAGCAGACCAGATATAATGTTTGCTACATGTCTGTGTGCTAGATTTCAAGCTGATCCTAGGGAGTCTCACTTAATAGCTATCAAAAGGATTTTCAGATATCTCAAGGGTACACCAAATTTAGGTATTTGGTATCCTAGAGAATCTGGCTTTGATCTAATTGGTTATTCAGATGCAGACTATGCAGGTTGCAAAATAGACAGGAAAAGTACAACAGGCTCCTGCCAATTCCTGGGAAATAAGCTTGTATCATGGTTTAGCAAAAAGCAAAATTCAGTCTCTACTTCTACAGCTGAGGCTGAATACATTGCTGCTGGAAGTTGCTGCTCTCAAGTGTTATGGATGAGAAATCAACTCCTTGACTATGGAATTCATGTTGATAGAATTCCTATCTTTTGTGACAACACAAGTGCCATAGCCGTAACAGAAAATCCTGTACAGCACTCAAGAACCAAGCACATTGATATCAAGTACCACTTCATTAGGGAGCATGTCATGAATGGTACAGTGGAACTACATTTTGTTCCAAGTGAACAACAAATTGCAGACATATTTACCAAGCCACTTGATGAATCAACATTCACAAGATTAGTAAGTGAGCTAGGTATGCTTAATTACTCTTAAAATTCATGTCCTTATTGCAATTTGAATTGAAGCCTGAAATATATTAGTTGCTAGAACAAATTTGACTTTTAACAAAGTTTATTCCATCAACGGATGTTTCCTATCCGTTGAAAGTCAAAATTGCTCTATCAACGGATATTCATTATCCGTTGAAAGACAAATACATTTCTGGAATTTTTATCCGTCAACGGATAAAACTGAAGTACCTTTCAACGGATGACAATTTGCCTTATCCGTTGAAATGTCACATCAGTCGATTCAGGTGTTTCACAGCCGTTGATTCTAATTTCTTAACCGTTGATACTCATACATACATCTGTATGTATTGGTTTTAAAGGTAGTTGTTAGAATACTTACAGTTTATTCTTAAACGGCTGAAATTCACTAACATATACTTATTGATTAATCTTTTACTAATTTTTTTTTGAAAGCATATAAGCCCTTCTGATTTTTCATTTTTACTTTACGCTTTCTTAAAATTTCAAGCATTTACCATTTTCTCTCTGCAAAACCTTCAAGTTATTCTCTGCAATTTCTACTCACAATAATGGCACCAGTCGTGAAAATTATGTCTCAATCTGGGTTCATCTATGAGAAGAACAATTTCATAGCTTTGGTAGAAAAGAATGAAGCCCATTCAGACTATCACAAAATGATGGACTTCATCAAAAACTGTAAACTTAGCTATGCAATGCTGGAAGCCCCAACGATTTACTGTGAAGTAGTTGAGGAGATTTGGACAACTGCTGAGTTCAACTCCATAGATATGACTATCTCCTTCACTCTCAAAGGTAAAAATCACTGTATTAACTGTGATGATTTACAAGCATGTTTTAAATTACCTGAGAACAATGCCATGACACCACACACTGATAATGATGTATCCAGCATGTTAGATTCCATAGGTTATTCTCTTAACTCTTCTAGTTTAGGGAGTATTAGAAGAAAAGGCCTTAGGAAAGAATGGAGTTTTCTTGGGGATGCCTTTATAAAGGTTTTCTCTGGGAAAATTAGTAATTTTGATGCCATAACTTCATCTCTTGTTAATATGCTCTATATGCTTGTTTCTGATAGGTATTTTAACCTTAGCAACTATGTGATGCTAGAATTGGGTACTAGATTAGGTAACAAAGCTAATAGACCTAATAACATCTATTATGCTAGATTCTTTATGTTATTGGATAACCATGTTGCTGAAGGTTTGGTCATAATCAATGAGAATAATAAACTCAAGTGTTGAGCACAAGAGAAAAGAGTTCTTGCAGATTTATTGAGAATGGATCTCAACAGCAGTGTGCCATTGGTATATTTACCAATCATGAATGCACCTCAGGTAGGTGAGGTAATTGCTTCTACAACTCCTACTTCTTCCAACCCCTCTATTTCTTTATCTTCTAGTGTGGCCATGAAATCTGTGACAATGCCCCAACAGATTTCTACCAAGGTCACCAAAACTAAACTTTCAAAATCAAAGACAAAGAAAACCACCTCTGTTGTTTCTCAAAAGACAACAGTTGTAACACCAACCATTAACCCTGAGGGGAGTGCACAGGGTGTGAGTGGTGAGGGGAGGGGTGAACATCAAAGAAACCCCCAGGATAAGGAAGGAGAGTTAAGTGCTTCCCAAGCTAGCCAAGCCACAGTTTCTCAAAAAGCTGTGGTGGTTGAAAAGGTATCTAGCACATCCCTAGTTGCATCCTCCCAAAAGGATGTTACTATTGAAAATAGTTCCCAACCAGGAACACAGAACAAACGAGGGAGGGACACCGAAGCCAAACACTCACCAACAAAAGCTTTTATTAGAAGAAAGAAGGCTAGAACCCAATCTTCTACACAGGGTGCACACACTGCACAGATACATCCATCTGTATCTATGCCTTCTCAAACTCAGTTTGATGTGGCTCCAATAAATGTGGAGTCACAGCCCCATTCTCTCACAATAATCACACATCAATCACCAAACACTTCATCACCATCTCTGGATGTGGATATGTTATTCCCATCAATTCCTGATTCTCCCTCTTTACAACTCAGGGAGGAGCCCCACTCAAATACAGGTGATCATCATCTCTTAGATGATTTGTTGGATCACCCGCAAATTCTTTCAGATATAATTGAAGGATCTGTGTCACCACATCTCAAATCAATCTACACAGATTCAACAGTTATATCACTTTCAATTTCAACTTCTTTTCCTTCTTCAACGGATATCACTCATCCGTTGACAAGTGGTTGCTCTTCAACGGATAAGCTTAACAGCAGTTATCCGTTGATAACATCAGTTTCACCTTCAACGGATATTCCACATCCGTTGATAGTCTCTCCACACATAACTGAATCAATTCCAAGTGTAGAAGACATGAATACTGTGCAATCACTCTTAGGATTGAGGGAAGGGAGTGAAAATTTGAGTGAGAGGCTGGGTTGCTCCCAGGCAAAAGGAGAGATTGAGAGCTCAAAAATGCATGCTATTTCTTCCAGCATGACAAAAGTAAGTGAGAGGAGTATCACCTTAGTAGGTGAAGGTGAGGGAGTGAGTTGTGTGAGACAGGGGGAGCCCCTGATGCAAGAAAATAGAGAAAAAGAGAGAAAGGCAGGTACAGTAGATATAAGGGTGGAACCAGCCATTGCTAGTGAATCAATGATTGTGGATGATGCTGAAAAGGAAAGACAATTTCAGCAACATTACAAAGCTGTAATTGATAACATTTCCTTGGATGCTGACACTTTTACTCATCCTGTGTCAGCCTATCAAATGTTGGCTGCTCAGGGCAATGAGGAGGCAGAAAAGACACTACATCTAGTACACACAACAGAATCTCTTCAAAGGGATAAAACTGCTATTAACAAGATGCCTTCTACAGCTGATGAGCCATCTGAGGAATTTGGAGTAAATTCTGATGATGATGACTCTGTTTCTTTTGATGGAAGCATGAACTTAGGGGGAGATGAAGGCCCTAGTTTAATTCCAAATCTACCTGAATGGGCTTTGACAAAGGAGTATAGATCAGGGGAATTCAATGTCTCCTTAGTCAAACAAATCAACACTATTCAACAGGCCATTCAGAACACTTCACATGCAAGTATCAAGGCTATCCTTCAAGCTCACCTGGACTCACTGCATCTCATGAAGTTGCAGCAAGTAAAGCAGAATCTGAGTATGGATGATCTCAGGAAGGATATTGCTGACTTGAAATCCTACAGTTCTGAAAAATTGGATTCAGTCATGCCCTATGGTACATTGCAGGACTTGGTTTTGAGATTGAAAAAGGAATCAGTTACTGAGAAAAGGCTGGCCAAGTTGGAAGACAGAGTTCAAGTTATTGAAGATTCTGTGGCCACCATTTTTCACAACCAACAATCTCAAACCAGTCTCCTAATGTAGCTGGCAAAAGCACAAGGCTTGACCCCTCTCCTTGATGATAACAAAAAGGGGGAGAGTAAAAGGGAAGGGGAAGGAGAGCCATCTACAAAAATCAAAATATCTAAAGTGCTAGTTCCTGCCATCACTACTTCTCCAATCATTCAAATCAAAGGAAAGCCTGATGGAATTGATTTGATTCAGCTAGCAGCAGCTGAAATTCAAGTGAAAGAGCAAAGGAGGAGAATTGATGAAAGGTTGCAACTGTTGTTTGGCTCTACACAAGATAAATCAACATCTGTGAAATATAGCACAAAGATTGAACCAATCAACATGGAGCTCAAGCCAGTAGGGAGACATAAGGATGGAGAAGCTTCTTCCAAAGAACTACAAGCTATAATTCTCAAGCCCAATAAAAGATCCAATAAGGACTCTACAAAGAATCCTTTAAAAGAAGTGGACTTTCCTCCTCCAAAAGCTGATGAGAACAAGCTTTTAGGTAGGAGTATTGCTTATCTCAAAGAGACCATGGATGAGGCTGTAAGGAGAAATAGGGCTATTATCTCTAGAGAGGGAAAGAGCATATGTGTGATGCAAGGACATCCCAAATTCTCAATAGCCAAGAAGGAAGAAGTCAAGCAACTAAAGGCTGACAAAAGAGCACAAGCAAAGCTTGAACAACAGCTAAAGTCAAGTCAAGTTGAAGAAGAGAAAGGAATTGAAGTCAGGGGTGAAGACAAGATTGCAAACCTAGATGAGGTTTTTGGGAGTATATTTAGTGAGAGTATGGAAGAAAGAGAGGAATGGCAGAAGGGAAACAGAAGAAAGGCCAAGGCACATAGAAGGAGTGAAGATAATACTGAAGTAACCAAATCTATATCTAAACCACTACCTTCCATACCTGAACCTCTTGTTGCTAATCCCACTATAAACATCCATGGTGAACCAATCATTCCAAAAGAGGAACCTATTGATTGGGACACCATCAAATTGCCTACCTTTCTAACCACTCTTCCACTATCAAAGAAACAGAAAAGAAAACCCAAATCTACACCTCCCATAACCTCTAAGAAATTCACTCAAAAACAAAAGCCTAAGCCTAATCCATCCATTTCTAAAGATGATTATGTTCACATCTGTGACATAAAAGAAATTTCAGACATTAAACTCTATCTGGATGAGCTGGAGGATGTAAGAGGAATAGCTGCTTATAGACAGCTACCAGAGAGATTAGTGTTCAGATACAAAGGAGCTGGGGAAAGAACATGGCCTCTCCACAGGATTCTGAATGAAGGCTACTCTACCTTGATTAGAGTCTTTTCAGCTATACAAAAGGATTCTGGCTTTACCAGAACTGCCAAGACTGAAATTCTCAACAAGATTGCCAATATAAGGAAAACTTGGAGGGAGCCCAATGCTTTACCCAGGACTTTACTCATTCAAGAAAGGGGAATTACAATTCACAAATCACCTCATTGGTTGATGGAATTTAGAGATGATAAAGGAGTTAGAAGATTTTTCAAACTTGAAGACCAACTCAAGATTGCCAGCAATGAAACTCTCAAGGAAATGCAATCTAAGTTGGATATCAGTGTTGAAGATGAAGCTGAATTCTTCAGACAACTCTAACTCCAAATTGAGGAAAATGACAAAGGGCTAGGAAAGAAAACCAGGGAACAAAGAAGAAAAAGATGATTTGCTCAGGCTAAAGGAGTATCCTTGGAAATACTGTAAATCTTCAATTTCCTCCTAGTACATACATTTTTGCAGCATTTTCAAATTTCTACTTAGTTTCAATTCATATATCTGTTAAGTGTTTTGTTATCATCAAGTTAACCCTGAATTTATGCCTACAATTCTTATAGACATAAATAGGGGGAGATTGTTAGGAATATATGTGCATTAGTTTGATGATATGTTTAACAAAACACTTAAGTAGAAATTCAGTGTCTGTAGCCTCAACGGATAAGACCACTTTGGCTATCCGTTGATGGTGTAGCTTTACTTAGAAATAAGTCTAGTGTTGTAGCATATTTCAGTCTCTGTATTTAAGATGTAATTCTTAGAAGTTGAGAGAAACTATGAGTCATGTTGACTACTAGAAGATATGCAGATAGGAAGGCCAATTGTAAATATTTCATGCCTTGTAATTTTGTATAAATGAAGTGGTATCAACGGATGACTTAAAGACCTTCAACGGATGAGAAGCTAAGCTTCAACGGATGTCTCTAAAGCTTCAACGAATAACATCCTTCAACGGATGAGTGCATCAACGGATGAAAGCTTCAACGGATGTTCTGTTGATTAACCGTTGATAAGTGGTAGTTGTACCTACAAACAGAGGCACGTGGGTGAACAGAGATAACTGAAATGTGGCAGCCTAATTTCAGGAACATCAGAAAAAGCAGCCGTTCTACTCTAGTATAAAGAGACATTAAGTCAACAAAGTACTGGAGTGAACTGGAGAAGAAACAAGTGGAGATCTTACTTTATTATTTTATATATCCTTGTCTTCACTTGTAAACTTGGTAATATATAAACCAAGTAGTAGCTAGTAATTAGATGAGAATTTTTCCAGAGCTGTTTAGAAAAATCTTGAGAGAAAAATTATCTAGTTTGTACTAGGATGCAGCTGTGATCAAATTCTTAGATCACAGAATTTCTGAAATACCATCTCTGGTGGAACAACAAATCCACCAGAAAAGTTTTAAAAGGTTTATTGTGTTCTTTACATTTGTGTTTGAATATATATCTGTCTGTATCAGCTTAAAGCAATTCACACACTTGTTCATCTTGAACACACAGTCTTTATAAACTGCTCAAAACTTGAAAAAGTTTTGAGATTTACATTCAACCCCCCTTCTGTAAATCTCATTGTTAGTTCTCTAGAAATAACAATACGTGTTCCCCTTCCTGATAGCCCATATTCTTCCTTGCTTGGTCTGCATATGTGCGTTGCCTGTTTTGCGCTGCATCGAGTCGTTTCCGAATAAGTTCAATCTTTTCTTTCGTTTGCTGAATTAATTCTGGTCCCAAAATTTTACGTTCTCCAACTTCATCCCAATGCACTGGTGATCTGCATTTTCTCCCATATAATGCTTCATACGGTGGCATTCCAATGCTGGCGTGATAGCTGTTATTATAAGAAAATTCCACTAGGGGTAGATGCTCCTCCCAACTGCCTTCAAAATCAATCGCACAAACTCGTAGCATGTCTTCAATCGTTTGAATAGTTCTTTCACTTTGCCCGTCGGTTTGTGGATGATAAGCGGTACTCATGTTTAATTTTGTTCCAAGGCATTCTTGAAATTGTCTCCAAAATCTTGAATTGAAACGTGGATCTCGATCTGATACAATAGATATTGGAACTCCATGTCGTATCACAATTTCTTTGAGATACATGTGCACTAATTTGTCGAGCAAAAATCTTTCATTAATTGGTAGAAAATGTGCCGACTTCGTAAGTCTGTCAATGATTACCCATATCGCATCATGATTTGCCCTAGTCCTCGATAGTCCTACCACAAAATCCATCGCTAGATGTTCCCATTTCCATTCGGGAATGTCTAACGGTTGCAATAACCCGCTCGGACGTTGATGTTCCGCTTTAACTCGCTGGCATGTGTAGCATTTACTCACCCATTCTGCTATTTCCTTCTTCATATTCGGCCACCAAAAGTTTTCCTTCAAATCGCGATACATTTTGTGCTTCCTGGATGAATGGAATACTTCGAATTGTGCGCATCCCGTATTATTTCTTCTTTTAATTCTGCCACGTTAGGGATCCAGATTCTCGATGCAAAGCGTAAAATTCCTTCATTATCTTTTTGAGTTGTGATCTCTTCTCCCGTTAAGTCGTCATCTTGACTCATCACTTCATCTTGACAACGGCGAATCTTTTCTAACAACTCCGGTTGGAAAGTCATAGCGTAGATAGTTCCTGCAGATTCATTGGGAATACGAATCTCGATTTCCAATTTGTCGATTTCCTTGGCCAATTCTTCACATGAAGTTAACCGATTCAATCTTTCTTTTTTGCTTAGCGCATCCGCTACAACATTTGCTTTTCCTGAATGATAACTGATTGTAACATCGTAATCTTTAATCAATTCCAGCCATCGACGTTGTCGCATGTTCAGTTCTCTTTGCGTAAAGATATACTTCAGACTTTTATGATCCGTGTAGATTTCGCATTTTTCACCGTAGAGATAATGTCTCCAAAGCTTCAATGCAAATACGATCGCTGCCAATTCCAGATCATGCGTAGGATATTTCTGCTCATGGGGTTTAAGTTGTCTCGAAGCATACGCAATGACATTACCGTGTTGCATCAATACACATCCTAGCCCGCGATACGAAGCATCACTGTAAATGACGAAATTTCCTTGCTCGTCTGGCAATACCAATACTGGTGCGGTCACCAACCGATTCTTTAACTCTTGAAAACTTTCTTCACACTTATCATTCCATTCATACTTTTCACTTTTTCGGGTTAACTTGGTCAGCGGCGTTGCTATCTTTGCAAAATCTTTGACAAATCTTCAATAATATCCTGCCAATCCCAAGAAACTTCGAACTTCTGTCGGCGTCTTTGGTCTTTCCCAATTCAACACAGCTTCAATCTTTGCTGGATCAACTTGGATGCCTTCTCTACTGATGATATGCCCTAGAAATTGTACTTCCCTTAACCAGAATGATATGCCCTAGAAATTGTACTTCCCTTAACCAGAATTCACATTTTGAGAATTTTGCATATAATTGCTCTTTCCTCAGAATTTTCAAAACTATCTTCAAGTGTTCTGCATGCTCTTCTTCTGTCTTGGAGTAAATCAAGATGTCATCAATGAATACAATCACGAACTTATCCAAATATTTCTTGAATATCCTGTTCATCAAATCCATGAATGCAGCTGGTGCGTTTGTAAAACCGAATGCCATTACAAGAAACTCGTAATGCCCATATCTCGTACGAAACGCAGTCTTTGGAATATCTTCAGCTTTAATCTTCAATTGATGATAACCTGAGCGTAAATTTATCTTCAAAAAACATGCAGCTCCTTTTAGCTGGTCGAACAAATCATCGATTCTCGGTAAAGGATACCTGCTTTGATAGTGAGTTTATTTAATTCCCTATAGTCAATGCACAATCGCATGCTGCCATCCTTCTTCTTCACAAATAACACTGGTGCACCCCATGGGGATACACTAGGTCGTATAATGCCTCGGTCTAAAAGATCTTGCAGTTGCGTTGACAATTCTTTCATTTCGACTGGAGCCATTCGATACGGAGCTTTCAAATCTGGTTCTGTACCTGGTGCTAGATCAATCGTGAACTCGATTTCTCGATCTGGTGGTAACCCTGGAAGCTCATCTGGAAAGACGTCCGGAAATTCACATACAACTGGAATGTCTTCTATTCTAGGACTTCCTTTTTCAGTATCTAACACGTAAGCTATGTACGCCTCACATCCTTTCCGAAGCAATCGTTTGGTCTGCACTACAGTGAGAAATTTATTTTGCTGCTTTTCGCCCTTGAATACTACCATTACATTTTTCGTAGTTCGCAATTCAACTTTCTTATTCGCGCAATCTATCTGAGCCTTATGACATGCTAACCAATCCATTCCCAAAATGATATCGAATTCTCCTAGCTTAAAAGGAATTAAATCTACAGAAAAATGATGTCCGGCTACTTCTACATCACACGCAGGACATACTCGATCTACCGGAACTTGGTCATCATTCGCTAATTTGATAATTAACGTCTCGCCCAACCATTCAATTTCACAATGTAACTTATCAAGAAATTCTTCAGAAATAAATGAACGGGTAGCTCCAGAATCAATTAATACTTTTGAATCTACGGAGTTCACCAAAAGCGTACCTGCAATCACACTTGGATTTTGTACTGCTTCTTTCATGGTCATGTTAAAAGTCCTTGCTCTGGGTTGATGTGGCGGTGGCGGCGGAGGTAATGCCAATACTTTCGGAATACTAGCTGCCATTGCTGGTCCTTTACAATTCCTAGCGATATGCCCTTTCCTTCCGCATTGATAGCAAGTGATTTCTGCTATTTTTCCTGTCGGATATTCGTTAGAGTAGTGCCCTTTCTGCTTGCATTTGAAACATGTCACCTCTGCTTTAATACATACGCCGGTATGCTTGCGTCCACAAGTTTTGTAATACGGCACTGGAACCTTAACAATTCCCTGCTGGTTGGAGACTTGGAAATGATTACCTGCTTTTTGTGTACCCTGTCCTATCCTTTTGAAATTCAGATTTGCCCGGGCTTGAAATCCCGGCTTTCTGTTGAAACGGTCTTGGAAACTTCCCTGTCCTCTGTCTCGTTGAGATCTTTCACTTTCCCCTTCGATGATCAAAGCTTTCTGGACTACAGCAGTATATGTTGCTAATTCAAAAACTGCAACTTATCCGCGTATCCATGGTCGTAATCCCTCTTGAAATCTCTACACTCGTTTCCCTTCAGTGTCTATCTGTTCCGGAACAAACCTAGCCAATTCATTGAATTTGGCTTCATACTCTGTTACAGACATACTTCCCTGCTTCAGCTCTAAAAACTTTATCTGCATCTGATTCCTTACATAGCGAGGAAAATGCTTTTCTAAAAATAACTCTTTAAACTTATCCCAAGCAATAACATCTTCACCTTCTAAAGCCTTTTTAGATTCCCACCAATAATTTGCCTCTTCTTTCAACAAGTAACTAGCAAAATCAGTCTTCTGGTCCTCACCTACCTTCACTAGTACAAAAGCTTTCTCTATTTCCTTTAACCATGTGGTAGCTCTAATAGGATCAGTAGACCCATCAAATTCTGGAGGTTTAACTGACTGAAACTGCTTAAAAGTAACAACAGGTTGAGGCTCAGGACGAGGTGGTTGTTGTAACATTTGTTGTTGTATTTGCTGTTGCTGATGCTGCATCTGCTGCTGCATCATTACCATCTGTTGTTGCATCAGATGGAACATTTGGTTCATGGTTTCATTAGTCTGGCCTTCAGAATTGTTGTTAGAGGTCTCAGCCCTAGTCTTTCTTTTTGGTGCCATCTTCTTCTGATAATAAAACATGTGATATTTATTTAACAGTTTAATAAACAATTAACAGCATGTAAGAAAAACAATTTATCCGGTATTAATAACATGATTTATATAAAGAAAACAGTTGCTGAATATAAAAATTAGAAATGTAAGCAGTTAAATAAAATGGTTATCCTTTTCTTTTTTTTTTCAACAGGAATTATAGTATAAAAGACTGTAAAGCAGTAAAATGAAAGTAAATGCTGTAAAACTGGAAAGACTGAAATTTAAATAAAAGAAATTTGAAAAGTTCAGTTTATATATATATGACACCAGCCTTAGGTGTAAATGCTTGATACAAAAAGTCTCGCTCCGCTGGAAGTCATCGGGGCTACAAGTCATACTACTACTACAGGTCAAAACCTACTACAGGTTAAACTACTAGTACACACATACACACTACTTACTAGGTCATACTACGCTGCCTCTATGTACATCTATACTCTGAAGTCACTATCTCATCTGTCCCTGACTCAGAACCCTGGTGGCACATGACTCAACTCCTCCTGCAATGCTTCTAGCACTGCCTCGGTAAGTCCCAATGCTCTATGATATGCAGTCTCTGCACTAATATCCTGCTGTCTCAGATCCATAAGGTGCTGAGAACTAACTCGGTGAATCTGACGTAACCTCTCCCTCAGTATGTAATCTGATCGTAATGCTCGGACGGGACCATCTGCCTGCGTCTCAAACAATCCAAGGATCTCTCCGCACTGGGTCTGCCATCGAACTCTCTCCTCTCTCTCCTCCTGAAAACGCTGATAAGTAACTGTATGATGCTCACTAAGATCCGTGCTAGAATCTCGAGAAGGTAACGGCCCACCGACAACTATCTCATCCATAAACTCCTGCTGTGGAAACTGATATACTCCAGGAATAGGGGCATAAATAGCTAAAGGGGCAGGAAATAAGACTGGCTGCTCCATAGGTGCATACACTGGTGGCTCTGCCTCTGGCTCTATTTGTGGAATATCTGGAATCTCAGGCTGCGGTACTGGAATCTGCGGCTCTATATCATCCCACTGTAGAAGATCAATCATATCAGGAACATCAAACATCGGAAACTCCAAAGGTGGAAAGTCAGGCATCTCTGGCTCAACATAAGGGAAATAATCAACAAAGTCTGGTACCTCTAATGGAGGTGGTGGCAATGGAGGAAAAACCTGCACTGATGCTGGGGCTAGTACTGGTGCTGCTACTGGGTCTGACTCAGTCCGCTCTGACGAAAAAGCCATCTAATAATATACCAAAGAAAAGAAAAGGTCACTAAATAATTCTAAGATTTATACTTTCCTATTCTAATCTGACCTAAATCCTAACACTATTTTTCCTAATCTGACTATCCCTATCTTATGTGCTCTCTATATCCTATCTTAATCCTAATGTTCTTGTTTTCAGGGACCAAACCTACAGCTCTGATGTCAAACTGTAACGCCCTCCAGACCCGGGGTATAAGTCTGGGGGTTACGAGCTAATCACCCAACCTGTACAAGCTTATTAATAAATAATAAAGAAATGAAATTAAACCCCTTAACAACTACCAGGACCTTTCTAGGTTGAAGTATGAAAACAGGAACCACTAACTACTTTTATTACAAACCAACATTCAAAATCTCACAAACTTTCTTTATTACAAACCATTGTCTAACTCATTTTAAACTAAGTTCAGCTTTTATTCAAACACACATACTATCTATTAACACTCCACCTGCTCGGGCAACTCAAAGCTTTCTTCCTGGATAGGGATCAGCACCTTGGGTATAAGAGGATCCCGAGGCTTGACCCGCTTCTTTACCATTCGTGTTCTGACGAGTTTCATATTCCTTCTTAACTGAAACAATAAGGTGAATAACAACAAAAGGGGTGAGCCAAAATTGCTCAACAAGTCTACCAAATATACACAATGTTATAGCAATATAACTGAATCCGTATCCCAGGTATATCTGCAAAGATATAACCTCATAAGAATCAAAAGAAGGCCATTGCTGGCGAATATAAACAAACTACACTGGACTCAAGTTCGCAGCTATACCCTGCTGATCAGCCAGGATACAGTGCAGATCTATATCTCACTATATAGATCCCGTCGGGCACCCAGGCACTACGGCCCATCTCAAGGATCCGGTTATGTCCCGGTCCTTAGGATTAAGTAACCTTAATCCCCAAAAGTAATGTTATCCAGTCCCTGGAATAGCAACCGGAACAATCGGTATACTTTGATATATTCTAATCACCAGAATATATTAATAATTGTGAGTAATAATTGGAATATGAATAATAAATTCAAATGAAAAGAATAATTCAAGAATCGAACTGAGATAGGAATAAATGAGTTAAAGTAATGCAAATGTAATAAGAATCTGAAGAGAATATCACTATTCTGGAAAATAGAATAGAGGAGAAACTTGCCTTCTGTGCGACTTACTGCAATTAAATCACTTCCGTCTATCCCCTACTTGACCTGCCTTGCTGGCTTAGTTTCTGTTAGCAAAATAGATTGGTTAAGTCATTTGGTACTTCTGTCGTACCTTAAATCGACTTCATTTTGCTCCTACTATTTACCCATACGTTTATAACCAACTCGAATATTATATATAAACAAGTAAGACTCGATTAACCACATAATACACATAAGCACATAAGCGCATAATCGTTTTTATAGTTAAAATAATTTTTAGAATCGAAATCGATTCGCTGATTGCTCCGTTGATCACCTTCTGCTTCATTTCCCATTTTTCCGTAATTTTTCGAACTCGTTTCGGCACACATTTCGACTGATAATCAAGCAATCAATAAAATCAACTAATTTCGAGAAGAAATTAGGTCTTCATATTATTTTTAGTGAAAAGAATTCATTTTTCTGAGTCAACAGGCTTTCGTTTCGCTCAATTCGGACTAACGGTTGAATTATTATCAATAAAACACTGATAATTCAATTTATTATTCAATATAAATAATTATTGCTAATTTTTAAATCCCAAAATAATTTTTGAATAATTATTTAAGAAAAATCAAAGTCAAAAATAATTTTTCTATAATTTTTGGAGTTAAAATGAAAAAGTTATGATTTATCGAAAATTATGTGACTAATTATCGAAATAATTAATCACTTTTTAAATATTTGATAAATAAATAACTAATAAATAATTAATAGATAATTATTTACTAATTTAAAATAATTAATCCCTAATTATTAGGATTAATCACAATTTATTGCAAATATTTACAACTCATCGATTAAACACTCGTATAAATACGAGCTACGCACTATTCTCGAATACTACCGAATTAATATATTATTATCGGAATTTAAACGATTCGTTAATCAATTAATTATCGGTATTTAATTATACGATACGAACAATTACTGCAATATTATTCGAATAACTAACGCTCGAATAATAATTCTCATTATCGAATCACTACTCGCATAAATACGAGTTACTCGTATTATTTAATCTTTAATTAATTACCTAATTACCAATTGATTACCTAATTATTAATTAATTAGATAACTAATAAAAAAAATAGATAAATAATTAAATAATTAAATTCGAATTTATAAATTAATAAAATAATTCAGAAATTAATAATATTATTTTTTCAGAATTTAAATCTAATTTTTATTTAATTTTTAGAATTATTAAAACTAATTTTCTGATTTATCAAGATAAAATAAATAAGTTAATTAATTAAAACACAGAAACACGTTTCAGGTACACAATTAGGGGAATTACAGATCAAAACCGGGTCGAACATTTACAGGAAACGGGTCTTAAGCAACTGAGCGGGTCGGGTCTACAGGTGATCAGAAACTGGAGAAGACGACCGGAATCGGTCGCCTCCGGCGGGTTTGTCCGGCAGCTTCGCCGGCGTACCATTTCGAAGCCGTTTCAATCGATTTCAGCTGGAAACGATTCGTAACACTCCCAGGTGCTCGTCCAAATCGTCAACAACATCACCCCATCATCCCTTCGATTCCTCCAGCCAAAACGAGCCCAGAAACCGGCCACCTTCAACCCCAACTCCGGTGACATCGTTTTCGACGAATACAACACCAAACAACGTGATTTTTATGCCAAAACAAAGCTACAGACTTCTACAATTACTTCCTAACATCAATCACGAGCAAAAACATATATAAATCTAAAAAAAATGAAATCAAAAATAGATAAACCCAAGAACTTGACATATCGATTTGGGGGTTGTAAAATCAAAGTAAAAATACCTGATTACTCCTAGAACTACAACAAAACTAACTACATCAACCAAACAATCAAACGATTCTTCAAAATCAAAAATCAAAATTCATGCCAAGAACATCAAAATTCGATTTTTAAAATTTAACCAACCTCAGTTGATGTTGTTGATATCAATAGATCCGTCTCTCTGAGAGGATTAATTTGGTTACTCGAGCAAAATCAGGGGTTTAGTAAATCTCCTGCAATTACCGTTTGATCTTCAAGCTTCTTCAAGAACACAACTCTCACCCACACTGTTAGATATATTTGATAATGTCATGGCTAATATGTTTTATGTTTAGATTTCAGATCTTATTTGAACAGGACAAATCAGTACTTAACTGATCAGTACTTATACTGGACGTCAGGACTTAAGGGATATCAGTACTTATGTTATCAGGAGATAAGCATCAGGAGATAGATATCAGAACTTAAGTGCTGAAGGACGATCAGATAAGGACAATAGCTGATTAAAGTTAAGAAGATCAAGATAAACATAAGAAGAGATATGCATGAAGAAGGAATTCCATAAAGAATGGAATACTTGGAAGAAAAGATATCTGATTGATATATATTAGGAAGCAGAATTATATTCCATATCAATTAGCGATTATCTTGTAACTATGTAATATATAAACACAGACATAGGGTTTACACTAGAAGTGTTATAATTATCGAGAATATTATTTACTGTAACCCTAGCAGCTCTCGTGATATTTTGTTCATCACTGAGAGATAACAGTTCCAGATTGTAACAGAGTTTATTGTTTCAATAAAGTTTGTTTTCTGTTACATAAGTTCTTGAAGTTTGATTTGATTGTAATAAACACTGTATTCACCCCCTCTACAGTGAAAGTGTGACCTAACAAGTGGTATCAGAGCCTTCTGTTAACACACATACAGTTAAAGATCCAAACACAATCATGTCTGACACAGAAACTCCAACTAAGCCTACCAAAACTGAGGAATCATCAAAGACATCAATTCAGAGTCGATATGAGACTATCAGAGTTCCCATATTGAGACCATCTGAATATCCCATATGGAAGGTAAGGATGACCATGTTTCTGGAAGCAACAGATCCAGAATACCTTGATAGAATCAAGGAAGGGCCTCACAAACCTACCAAGCTCACTGTTGTAGTTGCAGGTGAAGCAGCAAAGACTGTACCAAAGGAAAAGAGTGATTACACTGCTGAAGATATAGCATCTATTGCTAAGGATGCCAAGGTACGACACTTACTGCATAGTGCCATTGATAATGTAATGTCAAACAGGGTAATCAACTGTAAGACTGCCAAGGAGATATGGGATGCACTGGAGACAAGGTGTCAAGGAACTGAAACAGTTAAGAAGAACAGGAAGACAATACTCACTCAAGAGTATGAACATTTTGACTCAAAATCTAATGAGTCATTGAATGATTTATATGATAGATTTGTCAAACTTTTGAATGATTTATCATTGGTTGATAAAGAGTATGATCTTGAAGATACCAACCTAAAATTCCTGTTAGCTCTTCCTGAATGCTGGGATTTGAAGGCAACAACAATAAGAGACAACTACAATCTTGATGAAACAACTCTTGATGAAATCTATGGAATGCTCAAGACTCATGAACTTGAGATGGAACAAAGAAGCAAGAGGAAAGGAGGAAAGTCAAGGACAGTTGCTCTCAAGGCTGAAGAGGAATCCCCCAAAGCACCTTCCTCAAAGAAAGACAAGGGTAAAGCTCTTTTCATAAAGTCTGATACTGAGTCATCAAGTTCTGAGAGTGATGATGACTCAGATTCTGAAAGCTTGCCTGAAACTGATGCTGATGAGGAGATGATGAAGCTGTGTGCTCTTATGGTGAAAGGAATCATAAAGATTGCATACAGGAAGTTCAGGAAGGGAAAGAAGTTTTCCAGGAAAGGCATAAGTTCTGATAAGAAGAATTTCAGAAGATCTGAAGGAAGAGGAGGAAAGTCTAACAGAGGAGATTACGCCAATGTTAAATGTTATAATTATGGTGAGAAAGGCCACATATCTCCTGATTGCAAGAAGACCAAGAGTGACAAAGGCAAAGCTCTTGTCACAAAGCAGAAAAGCTGGACAGACACCTCAGACTCTGAAAGTGAGGAGAACTATGCATTGATGGCAAATGCTGATAAATCAAGTTCTGAGAGCAGTTCTGAAGCTGCTGAAACAAAGGGCAACAGGAAAAATATTTTAGTTCTGGACAGTGGATGTTCAGGACATATGACTGGAAATAAGGCCCTGCTATCAGACTTTGTGGAGAAAGCTGGCCCAAGTGTTTCTTATGGAGATGGCAATATTGTAAAAACTTTGGGATATGGCAATATCAATCTTGGGAATGTCATCATTAAAGATGTAGCTCTGGTCTCAGGACTTAAACACAACTTACTGAGTATAAGTCAAATCTGTGACAGAGGTTATCATGTTGATTTCTTTGCAGAACATTGTGAAATAGTTAGTAAATCTAAAGGAAAAGTTATTCTGAAGGGATTCAGGCGTGGTAACATTTATGAAGCTAAGCTTTCAACAAGTTCTGATGGTTCTGCAATCTGTTTAGTGAGTAGAGCCTCAATTGAAGAAAGCTGGAATTGGCACAAGAAACTCTCTCATTTAAACTTCAACAAGATAAATGAACTGATCAAGAAAGATCTTGTGAGAGGACTGCCAAAATCAGTGTTTGCTCCTGATGGTCTTTGTGACTCATGTCAGAAGGCCAAACAAAGAAAATCTTCATTCAAGAGCAAGACTGAATCATCAATTCTTGAGCCTTATTATCTACTTCATGTTGATCTATTTGGTCCAGTGAATGTCATGTCTATTGCAAAGAAGAAATATGCGTTGGTCATAGTAGATGAGTTCACCAGATACATATGGGTGTATTTCTTGCACACAAAAAGTGAAACTGCATCTATCCTGATTGATCATGTCAAACATCTGGATAAATTGATCAAAGATTCTGTGAAAATTTTAAGGAGTGATAATGGCACTGAATTCAAGAATCTGATAATGGAAGAGTTCTGCAAAAATCATGGAATAAAGCAGGAATTTTCTGCTCCTGGAACTCCACAGCAAAATGGAGTTGTTGAAAGGAAGAATAGAACTCTCATTGAAGCTGCACGAACAATGCTTGAAGAAGCAAAGCTTCCAACCTATTTCTGGGCTGAAGCTGTGCAGACTGCTTGTTTTACTCAAAATGCAACACTCATTAACAAGCATGGAAAAACACCATATGAGATGGTGAAGAACAAGAAGCCAAATCTGAAATACTTTCATGTATTTGGATGTAAGTGTTTTGTTCTCAAGACTCATCCTGAACAGCTATCCAAGTTTGATCTAAAAGCTGCTGAGGGAATCTTTGTTGGATATCCACTTTCCACAAAAGCCTTCAGAGTCTATAATTTGAGAACAAAAGTGGTCATGGAATCTATCAATGTCTCTTTTGATGACAAGAAGATCACTGGACTTGAAGATTGCATTGATCATGATGAGCTGAGATTTGAAAATAATGATTCATATTCTGATACCTTAAATCCTGACAGTCTAAGTTCTAATACTGTAAACTCTGATGGATTAAACTCTGATGTTATTGAAACTGTGGTGACTACGTCAAAGAAAGATGCACCAATGCAGGGGGAGCATACTCAAGATATTATCACATCTCAAGAAGCATCAGAACACACATCTGGCTCTTCAAGTTCTGATTCGTCAAGTTCTGATAAGCCAAGTACTGATAGTGCTGAAAATCTAAATGCTGACGAATCCAACTCAGAGAGCATAGTTTCAGGGGGAGCATCAGAAAATGAAAACGAAGACAGCATGAATCATGGGGGAGCATCCAGTTCTAGAGAAAACCTTCCATCTGCAAGGAAGTGGACAAAATCACATACACCTGATTTGATAATTGGAAATCCTGATGCAGGTGTCAGAACTAGAACAGGTACTTCTAATGAATGTCTTTACAATTCTTTTCTCTCTCAGTCTGAGCCAAAGAAAGTGGAAGAAGCTCTTCAAGATGCTGATTGGGTGCAAGCAATGCAGGAAGAGTTGAATGAATTTGAAAGAAACAAAGTCTGGACCTTAGTGCCAAGACCTAAGAATAGATCTGTTGTTGGTACAAAATGGGTATTCAGAAATAAAACTGATAGTGATGGCATAATTACAAGGAACAAGGCAAGGCTGGTTGCAAAAGGATATTCTCAACAGGAAGGAATTGACTATGATGAAACATTTGCGCCAGTTGCTAGGTTAGAAGCCATAAGGATATTCATGGCTTATGCTGCTCACAAAAAGTTTACTGTCTTTCAAATGGATGTGAAAAGTGCTTTTCTCAATGGAGAATTGGAGGAGGAAGTATATGTTGAACAACCTCCAGGCTTTGTAGATTCCAAACATCCAGATTATGTCTACAGGCTTGATAAAGCACTTTATGGACTTAAGCAAGCTCCTAGAGCATGGTATGAGACTTTAGCTCAGTTTCTTCTGGAAAGTGGATTCAACAGAGGAACTATTGACAAAACACTATTCTATCTCAACCATGGCAAGGACTTACTTTTGGTCCAGATTTATGTTGATGATATCATTTTTGGGTCTCCAAATGACAAACTTTGCAAAAAGTTTGCCAAACTAATGCAGTCAAGATATCAGATGAGTATGATGGGAGAACTTAGTTATTTTCTGGGCCTTCAAGTCAAGCAGAGTGAAGAAGGCACTTTTATTTGTCAATCTAAGTACACCAGAAACTTGCTGAAGAAATTTGGAATGCAAGACTGTTCAAGTGCATCCACTCCCATGGCCACTGCAATAAAACTGGATAAGGATACTGGTAATTCAGTAGATATTACTGATTACAGAGGTATGATTGGCTCACTTCTCTATCTAATTGCTAGTAGACCAGATATCATGTTTGCTACCTGTCTTTGTGCAAGATTTCAAGCAGATCCAAGAGAACCTCACTTAACAGCTGTAAAAAGAATCTTTAAGTATCTTAAAGGAACAGCTGATCTAGGATTATGGTATCCTAGAGAATCAGATTTTAAATTAATAGGTTACTCAGATGCAGATTTTGCAGGTTGCAAAATTGACAGGAAAAGCACAAGTGGAAGCTGCCAATTTCTTGGAGGCAGATTGGTTTCATGGTATAGCAAGAAACAAAAGTCAATTTCCACATCAACTGCAGAAGCAGAGTATATTGCTGCAGGAAGCTGCTGTGCACAGATTCTTTGGATGAAGAATCAGTTACTGGATTATGGGTTAACATATTTCAAAATCCCTATTTACTGTGATAATCAAAGTGCTATTGCTATGACAGGTAATCCAGTTCAACACTCTATGACAAAGCACATCAGCATCAGGTACCATTTCATCAGGGAACATGTGGATGAAGGTACAGTGGAATTGCATTTTGTTCCCACAGATCAACAAGTAGCAGATATCTTCACAAAACCACTGTGTGAAGCTACCTTTACAAGATTGGTAAATGAACTTGGAATGATTTCAGGTTCTTTCTCTAAATCTGCTTAAACTTGTTCTATGTTATCAGACTTTATGATCAGTATTTACAGAATTAATCTCTTTGTGTATTCTGTGCTTAATTGATAAATGTTTTTAAGTACTGACTGTTGTCTGATATATATCTCTTAACTCTAATAAGTGATATATCTGTTTAAGTAATCATTCAATCCTATGAGGATAATTGTGCTAGATACTGACCTACTAGTCTTCAATAAACAAATGATCCCATGAAAGAAGTAATTATTTCTGTGGAAATCTTATGACACAAGCAAATTCTGATACTTGAGCTTAGTTTAGTTTACTTTATTCATCTTATTACTAAGTCCCAAATTAGAATAATGCTACTCATCTGTTTAAGTTCTGATTCTAGTAAAACTGCTGAATGTACTAAGTGCTGATAAACCTCACTTATCAAAAGAAGAAGAAAAAGAATCAAAGAATAATATCAGGTACTCCTTTGAGATCTAGAGTAAAAATGTGAATGGGACGACCCAAGTGCATAGCTGGTATTAAGTAAATATGCATTAGAAAAGCAAAATATTTTCTTGGTGACTTTTCACACTCTATGATTACTGGAGAAATACTCTGATAATAGCATAAATTCTGATAAGCAGTCGTAACTCACTTACACTGAGAAGCCACTGTAAAATAGAATTTAAAAAGATGCATAAAATTAGCACAAAAACAGTTGAGGTGGACTCATGCATGAACTCATTTATCAGTAGGTTTCAGGATAATGACAGCTCTTTAGCAAAATTTTAATTATGACTTATTTCTAAGATGTACTGAAGTAAATCAGACTTTACTCTTTATTAGTTATTTAGCTTAATGCACACACAAATCACTCCATATGAATGATGAAATTTTTGTGGTGGTCTATGTTCTTTTAGACAAACAGTCACTGTGTCACCTTGCACAAATTCTGAGGACACGTTCTAGTTATATGTTCTGATGATTAAGTTCTGAAGACTATAACTCAGAACTTGTATGAAAACTTACTAAGATAGATATTCCTTGTTCGAATTAAGACATTATGTTCTGATGACTGTTAAGTTCTGGTATAGGTCTAAGTTCTGATTTTTCAGTCTAACCCTTTACTTGACTTATCTGTGAGTAAAATTTGGTAACAGTCTCAGATTAATTTAGAATATGTTGAAGTGGAAGATTAATAGTCTATGGGTAGGACTAATGGCACTCGTCCTTGAACAGTTCACTCTTGTTATATGTGCACATTCCTTTTCAAATGACTGTTATTCTTTTTCAAGTCTAGGGAGACGAGGTAGACTTAACTCTATCTGTCAGCATTAAATATCTTCGCGTCTCCTGACATTCTCTTGCCTATATAAACAGCCACTTCACATTAGCCTTTCCATCAATTTTTCTCACAATCTTAACTTCATATTCTTTTTCAAAAACATCATGGTCCGATTCAACATGTTTTTGAATTACCAAAATTTTCATATGGAGCTAAGCTGCGCCGACTGGCAGCAGGAGTGGCATGTAACTGCCATTCCTGAAGAGATATGGGGCTCTGTCCCACAGGCGGTGCTGAACCGACTTCTGTTCTTCGAGATGGACTACCAGCTTCATCTTGATCGATTGGAGGAGGAAAGGCGGGAAGCTATCCGTCAGCAAGAGCGAATCATTCGACTCGCTATCTTGTTTGTCGAAGATAGGAAGAGGAAGATGACTTAATCTCGTCTTCTTCCTGTTCTTCTTCATCCTCAGCTTTGTCAGGCTTCTTAGCTAGGACTAAGGCTGTTGATGTTAGATTTAGAAGCTTAGAACAAGATTGTAAAAGTTCTGATGTAATTTCAATTTCATCAATGTATTATTTTGATATATTAATGGAATTTGTTTTTGTCTTATGATCTTGTCTCTGAGAAATTTTGATACGCATTGATAAATCCTGATAAATATTCTGATGATCGTATAAATTGTGTCTGACTTTAAGTTCTGATAATGTTTTATCAGTACTTACTTAACTGATTGATTTTACTCATTCTCACTCACAGTTTTTTTTTCAGAATATTGATATTGCAGAGTAAAATATTTGAATTAGTGGGAACAGTTTCAATTTTAAATTAAAACTGATTCACCTTGATTAATGGAATCTAGGTGTCAAGGTATTTACCACTACTTTTAAATGCATGTCTGCCATGTGTCCTCAACGGTTACTTTTTGTGTATAAGTAAAAGAGAGCAAAGATTGTTTCTCAAACACCTCAGAAGAAGAGGAGGATTACTTTGAGAGATGAATCAGATTCTGAGGAACAGATTCTTTCTTCAGAACCTGTGGTAACTGCAGCTGAGAAAAAGATTTCTCAGAAGGATTCTGAACTTGGAAGATCTAAGCTTCTCAAGAGGCTTAGAAAAATGACAATTCCTGAAACTTCCAAGGACTCTAAATTACCAAGGAAATACAAGAAACAGAGGGCAAAAAGGCCAGTTTCAGATGATGAGGAGGAAGCAGCTAAGGAAGGGGATCAGGAATCTCTGATCTCACAAGAAAAAGAATTTGATCCAGTTACTTCTTCTCCATCTACTCCATCTCAGGAAACTGTATCTGACAAGGCTAATTTCCCATCTGTGTCTTTTGGTAATCAAGGCACAAGTGCTGATAATGCTGATCAACACTTAGTTGTGCCTGGAGTAATTTTCTTAGAAGCTCCAACAGCAACAAATCTTTTGCCAACACCTGTTACTGATGCTATTCAAACTCCGGAATTATCTACGTCACCTTCTCTGCATCTAGACACTGATGATCAGACTTTAGGTGAGCATCAGGATATGGCTGTTGATCAGAACTTAGCATCAGATCAGCAATTAGAGGATGCTGACGCCTCCATTGCTACTCACACTGCTATTATATCAGATGATACTGATTCTATAAGTTCTGATGCTGCACATGCTGGAGATACTGGTGATGCTGCTCCAACTGCAGATACTGATGCAGCAGGTCCTTCAGGACATATTCCTCTTTCTAAGTCTGAACTAGTAAAGAAGTTTGTTACAGAGGAACCACCAGTGCCTTGGAGTGAAACTCCTGCAGGTCAGGAGTGGACTAAGGAATGGAACTTAGTTTCATGTATTCCATCTGCGTTACATCTTACTGAGCACTTAACTAAAGCTGATGAAATGTTAAATTCTGATGATTTCAAAATCCAGCTTCGTGTCACTGCATTGAGTACTAAACATCTACAAGGTCTTCATTCAACCACTCATGCAGAAATACACAAGATTCAGGAGAACTTTATCAAGCAGGAACAAGTTTGGAAACTTGATAAGAAAAAGTTCTTTCAACCTTCTATTGACAGGATTGCTTATATTGAGAAGACTCAAGATCGTCAACAAGCACAGATTGATCAAATTCTGCAAAATCAAGCTTCTCAGCAATCACAATTGACTGAAATCCAATCTTCAGTGGAATTGCTTATCTCTCTTCTACTTCCTGCTGATGCCAAAAAGGGGGAGAAAGTGATTAAGTCCAAATGCAAGGATGACAAGACACTGCAAGGAAAGGATGATGAAAAAGATGACCAAGGAAACTCTGGAATGGGTGGAGGTCATAGTCAAGGTAAAAGATTCTCATCAAGAAATGCTGAAATTGCAAGTCACAGGATAAGTTCTGATACTGAGAAGAGAATAAGTTCTGATACTGGTAAAAGAATAAATTCTGATGAACTTCTAGATCTTGATGAAGAAATGTCAAGACAGTTATTTCTTCAAGAAAATCCAGGAATGGACTTGGAAAGTTTAAAGGAAGAAGAAGCTAGACTTAAATCAAAGAAAGCCACATCTAAATCTGAAGCTTCTGGTAAAAAGTCACTTCCAAAACTGAAAGGTATTGTGATTAAAGAAAAGGCACAAACTGAAGCAACATTTGCTAAATCACAACCAAAGATAGATCCAAGATCCAAGGGTAAAGAAAAGGTTGGTGAACCTGTTAAAGTTTATGTACCTCCTGAAGATGAAGAAATTACTGATGACAAAGATAATCTTGCTCTGACTTCAAGAAAAGTTCTTAAAACAACCTCTGACATGGCTCAAGTTGTTCAGAGTCAAGAAATTGTAAGTTCTGATATTCAAAAGAAGCAAGTAACCTCTGACACAGCTCAAGTTAACTCGATATCAGAAGGAAGATCAAAAACACTCCTACCAGGATTCACTAAGGCAAAACAAACTCAATCTTTGAAGACTACTGCAAGTCGTTTTGAAGCTGGAGTAGTTACTGGAAAGGAAGCAAGAGATAAAACTGGATTGGGAAGTGCTGATGAAAGAAGAGTACACAACACTACCAATGATCCAACTTCCTTGAGTGAACCAGGTATTGGAGCAACTCCTGAAAGATTGAATCAACTGGAATCTGTACAAATGTTTTACCATACCTACTTGAAGGAACACATCTTGTTGTATTTCATGACAGATGGTAGGGTTTATCATATAAGACAAAATGCCATTCCATTGAAGTATTTTGAAGAATTGGAGCATGTATTATTCTTACTTCAAGTGGATGACAGATTGACAGGGACTGCTGCAAATTATTTGAAAGAACAGATTCAGAGACAGAAAAGACTTTATTCTGTTAAGTCTGACAGCATATATGTTCCAAAGTACAGAAATCACAATGGTGATATTGTTGATATGAAGCCTAATACTGCACAGATCAGAACATATCTTGGTATTAAGGGGCTTGAATTCAATCTAGAGTCTGACAAAGCTTATGTCATAAGACTAGATCAGGAGTTGAGAAAAGCAAAGATTAATGATCTCAGAGCTGCAATATTTCAAACTGGTGAAGATACTGCAGAGCTTAAAGATGTCAAACGGAGAATGATTGATGAACTCAGATATGCTGAGAAATGTTTGTTGAAGAATTATCTCAGAACAACTCCTGACATCAGAGAGATCAGAAAATGATGAAGCCAAGTCGAAGATCTACAACTGCTTAAATTCTGATGTGTATACAGACTAAAGTTATTATCAGAAGTTGAATTGGTAAAAGCTTTAAGGACTGTAAGTTGTAGTTATCTTGTCTAATTCTCATGCATTTGTACTTAATGTTTTTGACATCATCAAATATCCGTTAAACTTGTATATTTTGCTAATTTACAAGTTGGGGGAGATTGTTAGATATATTTGATAATGTCATGGCTAATATGTTTTATGTTTAGATTTCAGATCTTATTTGAACAGGACAAATCAGTACTTAACTGATCAGTACTTATACTGGACGTCAGGACTTAAGGGATATCAGTACTTATGTTATCAGGAGATAAGCATCAGGAGATAGATATCAGAACTTAAGTGCTGAAGGACGATCAGATAAGGACAGTAGCTGATTAAAGTTAAGAAGATCAAGATAAACATAAGAAGAGATATGCATGAAGAAGGAATTCCATAAAGAATGGAATACTTGGAAGAAAAGATATCTGATTGATATATATTAGGAAGCAGAATTATATTCCATATCAATTAGCGATTATCTTGTAACTGTGTAATATATAAACACAGACATAGGGTTTACACTAGAAGTGTTATAATTATCGAGAATATTATTTACTGTAACCCTAGCAGCTCTCGTGATATTTTGTTCATCACTGAGAGATAACAGTTCCAGATTGTAACAGAGTTTATTGTTTCAATAAAGTTTGTTTTCTGTTACATAAGTTCTTGAAGTTTGATTTGATTGTAATAAACACTGTATTCACCCCCTCTACAGTGAAAGTGTGACCTAACACACACTTTCTAATTTCTTTTCTTTTTATTTTTTTCAGATTTTTAATTGTAATTAACTGATTAATTACCAACAAATCTGATATTTATATTTATGAAAATAATACCCCTAAATAAAATTAAGGGGCTAATTATACTCCTAATAAAAATATTTGGCCCCAATTTTTATAATTTTTGGGTATTAATATTGAATTTTTAAATATCCAATAAATAGAAAATTAATGCTAAATATTCCCAAAAATTATGAATATTACAAAAATGCAAAGAAAAATGATATATGATAATTTCATGATCATATAAAAATAAAAATGTGATTTTTGTGGGGTTTTTGGTACCCGAAGGGGTCCGGAAAAGTCATTTTTCGCGAAAAAGGTCAATTTGTAAAATATCTAGGGGTTCAGAATAACAATATGGTATAGGGCATTTTTGGCAAAATTGGGCCTATGATTTTGTTTGAAATACGGCCTTTTAAAACATGGTTTTGAGCTGTACGGGTTTTGATATAAGATATCTAACTTACAATAAAACACTCAATAAATGTCCAAAACACATTTGGATCAAAACAGATAACACGTAACACATAGCAGTTAAGGTTTAATGACTCAACACATTTAATCACATATAAATGACATATTAATACATATATTTTATTATAAATATGATATCATACAACGTAAATTTCCCGGTCGTTACAGAAATCTTCAAGTCCAGTAATCTTCTTATCATCAAAAGAGACATTGATAGATTCCATGACAACTCTTGTTCTCAAATTATAGACTCTGAAGGCTTTTGTGGAAAGTGTTGGATTTTAAACGCAGCGGGGGCACGACAAAACACTTTTACACATATAAAATCCAAATAAAAGCATATAAATCGTGAATAAAAATTCGAAGGATCGAATCTAACCTTTTAAAATTATTCGGAGACAACGATCAGAGATCCTTAGCAGTTGCTCCTCAAGTGTGAAGCACTCCACCGGTATCCACCAAGAAAACGATGTTAAGGAGGAGGAAGGAGGTGGAGAGAATTGGGTTTTCCAAACTTTTTGGGTTTTGGGGTTCGATGTGGGTTAGAATAAAATAGGGTCTATAATAGTGTATTTATAGGCAAAATTTTCAGCTGAAATTTTCCCATAAATATTATTATTATTATCCCATTTATTATTCTCATTAATAATTAAAACACCTTTTAATTATTAATCCTTTTTCTAAACACTTTAGAAATAATTCTCTCTCTTGATTTAATTTCCAAAAATTAAATCCTTAATTAATAATATTAAGAACTTTCCTTAATTAATTTATAATCAATTAAATCTCATTTAATCAATTATTAAATTTTCCAATTAATTATTTATTTCACAAATAAATAATTATTAGCCATTATTAATTAATTCCTCCACCATTAAATCATTCTCTTTTTATGGTGTGACCCTGTAGGTTCAATATTAAGCCGATAGTAGAAATAAATAATAATAAAACTATTTTATCATTATTTATATAAATTCTCTAATTTATTAAATATGATTAATTAATTAATCACATTTATTCTACATCGTGAGTGATGCTTCTCAACATATCGCGACTATCCGGATAATATGAATTCACTGCTTAGAATACCAAGAACCTATTCAGTGAATAGTTATCGTACAATAAACTCCTTCTACCCTACAATGTTCCGATTAAATACAAGGCATGGATCTCATGTCAAGCCTATCTAATTCAATCACTTGCTTACCATTTACTATGCGTAGTTCTATGCAAATTAGAAACTCCTTTCTAATTTCATTCACTCTGGCCAGAGATTCCTGAACTAGCATAAGTGGATCAGCCTTGAACATTCGCTTCCTTCACTGGAAGGGGTAGATCCTTTATTGATCATACACTATCTTCGTGTACAAATTCCTATACCCAAAAGAGCCCTAATAATTGTTCCTAGAGACTAAGAACTAAACCAAAGCATAGTTCAGTGTACACAAGATGACTATGATGACCTCAAGTCTAAGGATACTTGTACAACTATCACTAAGCGAACAACTGCTGACATGTGAGTGAACTCCATCAGTTGTTCAGCTGGGCGAGTCATGTTCAGTGAACTTATTCCATAATAAGCACCTACATACTAGCTATAGTATCACCACACAAATGTCTATGAGAACAGACATCCTTCATAATGAAGCAAGCATAGTATGTACCGATCTTTGCGGATTATTAATTACCAGTTAGTAATCCTATGACCAGGAACTATTTAAGTTTAGAGTTATCATCTTTTTAGGTCTCACTATTATGATCTCATCATAATCCATAAAAAGCTTTACTCTAAACTATGGTATATCTTATTTAAACACTTAAATAGATAAAGCCCGTAATAAAAACAAAACAAGTCTTTATTAATATCAATGAAATCAAAACAGATTACATAAAAGTTATTCCTAAATCCTAATACATGATTGGACTTAGGACATATTCCTTTCAATCTCCCACTTGTACTAAAACCAATCACTCTGGTATCTAATACCCATCTTGTCTTTATGACGATCAAAGTGACTTTCATAAAGTAGCTTTGTGAGTGGGTCTGCTATGTTGTTATGTGTGTCAACTCTATTTCAATACAATACAAGAAATGTTACCGCGCTCCCACTAACCCTTTTGTAGATGCATGGTTCATCTTCGTTTTTGACAAAATCAAACTCTTTGATTGTCTTATCAAAACGAATGTTCCATCTTTCGAGAAGCCTGCTTTAAACCACATATGGTTCGCAGCAGCTTACACACTAGGTTTGCATTTCTCTTGGAAAGAAAACCATCTAGCTAATTGCATTCTCTGAGTATATCTTTTGTATACCGTATACATAGATTCCATTCTGGATTTCATGGCACTATGCCTTTTCTCTGAGTCAACACTACTCATAACCTCATTATAGGTCACAGGGTCGTCATCATCAATGATCGACAACTCATTGTCATTCTCAATGACAAGGCCATAATACCTCTCAGGTTGGCGAGACACTCTCCCTGATCTATGAATGGGCTGTTCCACAAAAGGTTGTTCAGTCAGAACAGGTGTTTCCACTTGATCCGTAGTAGTTTGTGCTTCTTGAACTTCATCAAGTTCAATTTTGCTCCCACTGTTTCCTTCAAAGATAAACTCCTTTTCCAAGAAGGTAGCATGTCTGGAGACAAACACCCGATGATCGGTGTAAAAGTAATACCCTAAAGTCTCTTTAGGATATCCCACAAAACTACATTTTATGGATCGATATTCCAGCTTATTTGGGTCAACTTACTTGACATAAGCTGGACATCCCCAAATCTTAACGTGTTTAAGACTCGGTTTCCTTTCTTTCCATATCTCATACGAAGTTTGAGGAACAGATTTTTGGAAGGCACCTTATTCAGTAAATATGCTGAGGTTTCCAATGCATAACCCCATAGGAATACTGGAAGATTTGCATAGCTCATCATGGACCGAACTATGTCTAACAAAGTTCGATTTCTCCTTTCAGATACCAATCTGGAGGAGTCCACTGGGAGACTATACCATTTAATTTGAGATAATCTAGAAACATTCCATTAAAGTATTCACCACCTCGATCTGATCGAAGAGTTATAATACTATGTTTGGTTGTTTCTCCACTTCATACTTATATTCTTTGAACTTTTCAAAGGCCTCAGACTTGTGTTTCATCAAACACATATCCGAATCCAGATCTATCATCTATGAAAGTATTGAAGTATGAAAATCCACCCATGGCTTGCGTAGACATTGGTCCACATATATCTGTGTGTACCATTCCTAGCAAATTTGCAGTCCTCTCTCCATGTCTACTAAATGGAGACTGTAGTGCCACTATGAAGTGAGATTTTCATCATCCCTTTCCTTTTATTAGTTTGTTCAATCTGAAGTAAATTATGTCACATAAATACAGACCATTATTTAAAGCACCACGTCCATAAAGAATATTATCTCTAAGAATAGAATATTCATTATTCTCAATAATAAATGAAAATCCAGCCAAGTCTAACATGGGAATAATATTCCTCACAATCGAGGGAACAAGATAACAATTATTTCAAACAATAGTCTTGCCCGTAGGCATATGTAAATGAAATGATTCTACATCTTCAGCAACAACTCTTGCTCCATTTCCATCAGTAGAATCACCTCCTCTTCTTCAAGAGTCCTACTTCTCCTTGGTCCCTGCAACAATTGCAGATTTGAGAACCACAGGCGGTATCGAATACCCAAGTAGAAATGACATATTCACTTCTATCATGAACATATGTAAGTCATATGTCATAGCCTATTTGTATATTCGAGGATTCAACTCAACTCAAATAAGAATGTAATAAGTAAATAGTGGATCGACCGTCAGAGAGATCTCGCAAAGTAATATCTGTCAAAGGATTCAGAGACAAGGTTCATCTACAGACTTGAGGAGTTAATTCACTGGAAGAAGTTCAAGAAGTTGATCATGCCTCAGTGATAATAAATCAAGATCGTGGATTTAATCAAGTGACAGAGATCTCGTCAGAGTATTATTAATTACAAGGATTTAATCTGAAGAAAATCAAAGCGTCAAAGTCAAGACATGAAGAAACGTCACGGAAGTTAGTCACTCATGAACCAGACAGTACATCGAGTGTCAACGTTGAAGTGGTGGAATTGATTCATAATTTTCAGTGATTTTCGGAAGATTTACAGAAGAATGGTTGCTGCTCAAGACTAGAATTAATTCTCTATTAATTAATTAATTCATCTAATTTAATTAAGAAAATAAATTATATTTGCGAAGAATAATTTATTTATTAATTGAATTAATTGATTAATTAATTCTGATTTAATTCTAGGAATTTTAGGAATTTTCAGAAGTTTAATTGGATTAAATTTAAGCTTTAAATCAGCAAGACAATTGAAAATGAACTAGCATGACAATCAGGATTGTCATACCGATTGTCATGCTAGGCCATTTTACATTGTCTCACCGAAAGTCACTCTAGGAGGATGATTGTCTTGCTAGTTCATTCTGATTGTCATTCTAGTTCATTCAGATTGTCTTGCTAGTTCATTCAATTGTCCTACCGAAAGTCATACAAGCTTAAAGGATTGTCATTCCAATTCAATTAAAATCAGCGATTGATTAAATAGAAGCAGTGGAGCAGCATCTCAACATAATCATTCAAACAGAAGAACAAAGAACAAGAAAAGCAGCCGCCTTGAAATATTACATTTTTCATCTGTTTAATTCAAGATCAATTTCTAGATTGTAAAGTTAAATCCAATCAACTAGAAATCTTTATCTTGTTCTTGTGTAACAATCTAGCGGATCAAAATCCCTAGAACTTAATCTCAAATTGCGTTTAGCATTTGAATCTTTTTATTACAAAAATAGAAAAAGTTCATGTCGAATTTATTCTAGATTTGTGATAATTAATTTGAGATTAATTCCTTGTAATCGATACAGTTGTTGTAACACCTTTCAAGTTTAATAATATTTTTATTTAACTTGAATTTTGTTTCACATTTTTTATTCCGCATTTAATTCGATTATTCGGTACTGTTTGTATTCAACCCCCCCTTCTACAAACACATTGGGACCCAACAACATACCTGAATCAGAAGTGGTAGTCTCACTACCCTTCTTCTTCAATTCTGCAAGGTAAACCTTGTTGTTCCTCTTCCAGTGCCCCACCTTGTTATAGTGAAAGCAAACAACTTTGCTCTTGGGGTCTTCAGCTTTTGGTGGAACCGGCGTTTTCTCACCTACTTTCTTCTTCTTGGAAGAGTTCCTCTTCCTTTTCTTGGGATTGGAACCTTCACCAATTAGAAGAACAAAACTCTTCTTAGGGGAAAATTCGATTCCGCAGTCTTCAACATGTTGTGGAGTTCAGGCAGGCTGACATCCAACTTATTCATGTGAAAGTTCACAACAAACTGCGAGAACGAACTCGGAAGCGATTGCAAGACCAAGTCTTGGCTCAGCTCCCCATCCATGGCAAAACCAAGTTGTCCAAGACGTTCAATCAAATTGATCATCTTAAGTACATGGTCATTCACAGATGATCCTTCAGACATCGTACAACCGAACAACTCCTTCGATATCTCATATCGAGCTGTCCTCCCCGCCACATCATACAACTCTTGTAGATGCATTAGGATAGTGTGAGCATCCATATGCTCATGTTGCTTCTGTAGCTCAATGTTCATGGAAGCTAGCATGATGTATTGAGCAACATTTACATCATCTATCCACTTACGATACACAACATGTTCATCATTATGTGCATCACTAGTAGGTTCAGTAGGCTTAGGTGAGTCAATCACGTATTCCAGCTTCTCAATCCTGAGAACAATTCTCAAGTTTCGAAGCCAGTCAGCATAATTAGGACCAGTCAATTTGTGAGCATCTAGTATGCTCCTGAGTGATAGTGCAGAAGACATAATGTATATTGTAAATTTGTAAATGATAAACACATAACAACACTTAGCAAATATTCGATTTCATTTTAAAACACTATATGAATCGGGTCTTTATTCATAAGTGGCTCCCACTAGTTTTCCTAATTTATTCAACCCCCTACGTGAAAAATTAAGCATTCATAATGCTAGTGGGAATAGGGATCCTACATTCCATTACACGACCCCGACTATAGCACGAACCGCCATGTAATGTTCAATAGGCAGACAACTCTTGTCAATTACATCTCATGTTATTCCCTAATCAAACTTTAGCCTCTTGAATAATTGAGTCTCGGCTGTAGCACGACAAACTCAATATTCTAAGTCAAGTCTAACCCAACATTCCGTACAGTTGAATCAGTCCCCAAAGGCCCACGGCTGTAGCACGTACCGACCTTTAGATTCTTATTCAATGTACACATCTCTATGTAATAGACAAGTATTTCTTATTTCGAAATCAAAGCCCTCGGCTGTAGCACGAACCGACAATGATTCAAAAATAAGAACTACTTTTCGAAATCAAAGCCCTCGGCTGTAGCGGATCAAAATCCCTAGAACTTAATCTCAAATTGCGTTTAGCATTTGAATCTTTTTATTACAAAAATAGAAAAAGTTCATGTCGAATTTATTCTAGATTTGTGATAATTAATTTGAGATTAATTCCTTGTAATCGATACAGTTGTTGTAACACCTTTCAAGTTTAATAATATTTTTATTTAACTTGAATTTTGTTTCACATTTTTTATTCCGCATTTAATTCGATTATTCGGTACTGTTTGTATTCAACCCCCCCTTCTACAAACACATTGGGACCCAACAATTGGTATCAGAGCCTTCTGATTAACGAACAAATCTAGATCCTAGACTTTTGTGATTTTTCAACTCCTTGAATTTTTATTCATTCAAAAATTCATAATGACTTCACATAAAGTTGGAACCGTTAAAATTCCACAATTTGATAAAGAGAATTATATCATGTGGAAGAAGAAGATGCTATTATTTTTACAAGTTGCAAATCCCAAATATTCAAACTTGTTAAAGAAGGGTATAAAAACTCCGATGATTATTGAACCGGAGGTAATAATAGATGGTGTGGTGACTACTGAAGCTAGAACCTATCCAAAAGAGCCTGAAGATTTTACTCCTGCTGAGAAGGAAGAAGCCTCCTTGGATGCCAGCCTTCAATTAATATTAATTGATTCCCTTGATCCCTTGATGAACAGACATGTGATGAACTGTAAAAATTCCAAACACATGTGGGAAACTATTGAGGTGATTAATGAAGGCACAGAGGAAGTTAGGGAGAACAAGTTGGAAATCCTAACCTCTGAATATGAACATTTCAAATCAAATCCAGGAGAAGGAATTACTGAAGTGTTTGAGAGGTACAATGCGTTGATCAACAACCTGAACATCAATGGAAAGTATTATTCAATCAGGGAGGTCAACAAAAAGTTCCTTTTAACACTGCCAGCTCATCTTGAACATAGAATCACTGCCATTAGAGAAGCTAGAGATCTGAGTGAGATTTCTTTGGACAGGCTCTATGGAGTGTTAAAAACCTATGAGTTGGAGCAGATTCAACAGAAGGAAGTCTACGGGAAGGATAGAATGGTCAGCACATCTACTGCACTTGTAGCTGAAGGTCAACAACAACAACAATCTCAACAGTTAGAAAGAATGGTACAGTTTTCCAAGGGTGAGGAAAATGAGTTAGTAGCAGAATATGATCCTCCTACTACAAATCAATCAAGTGATGATTTTTATTCCTTGGAAGAGCTGGAGCAATTGGAAGATGAATCAATGGCCCAAATTGTCAAGAGATTCTCCCATGTCAGATTCAGGAGGAATCCCAAGCTTAAGTACAAGTCCAACTACAACAAATTCCAGAAAGGTGGATCTTCATCCTCTAACACCAGCAGTGGTGGGTACAAAACAGGGATGGTTGATCGAAGCACCATTAGATGCTATAACTGCAATGAGTTGGGACACTTTGCCACAGAATGTAGGAAGCCAAAGCAAGTAAGAAAGAACTCTGAAAGGGCTTATCTGGCAAAGGGAAGAAGCTGGGATGATACTGACAGTGAAGATGAAGATGAAGGAAATCTTGCTCTTATGGCTATTGATGGAAAAGCTTCATCGTCAAGAATAGAGGTAAAACTTTCTAATGCTGAAATGGTTTATCATCTAAGAGGTAACTTAGATTGTGCACGTCGTGATAATGAACTGTTAAGTTTACAGATCACAGACCTTGAGAAAGAGGTCAATGAATTAAGACTTGTGCACATTAATCAAGACAAATTAAAAGAACAGGTATCTTTTCTAGAGAATAGAGTTGACTGTTATAGAAAACTCGAAACTATTCTCAAAGACAAGATCACCGGTCTTGAGACTAAGGTTAGAGCCTACTTCAATTCTTGTTCGAAGGCTAAAGAGTTCTACAGTAAGCAAGCTGTTAATCAAACATCTGGAATAGGTTATGATTACAATGCTGCTATTGGAGAATTAGGCATAAACTCCCCTCCTCATGTATGTGCTAAAGGGAGGGAAGTACCATATGTGCTTAAGGGTGTTGATGAACCCCTCTATAAAGCATCAATTGCTGAACCATTTGATGCGACCTCTTCTGTTATTCAAGAAGAAATACGTGCTGAAGATCATGCTAATGAGAAGATTGTTTCCAAGTCAAGTGTGTCGAAAGTTCCAGTCAAAGTTGTGAAAGCAACTGAGACTAACTCAGACACACATGAGTTGGATAACAAAAATGCCATGTCTGCATGCATAAATTGCCTGCTATTAATCACTCTCATAAAGCATGTGGTGTTGCTAATTGTATGTCTTGTGCTTTTAATATGATGTATGCTTATTTTAATGGTAAGCATGTGTCTACTGATAAGACTACTCCTCGTCAGCATGTGAATAACAAGAAGCATGATAGGTCTAAGACTGCTAGTCCTTCTAAGGCTAGAAAGGAGACATTTGTGCCTAAGCTTAAACAGAAATTTGTTAAGGCTGTTTACAAGGTCAAATGTTCAGTCATTGAGAAAGTTGAGAAAATTAAAATTAAAAATGTTGTTTTGTCTGACAAAGGACAGTTCTACAAGTATGCCGGGCCCAACCAAGTTTGGGTTCCGAAGAAGGTCTAATCCATTTGAAGTGCAGGGCAGTATACAGGTGTAACCGGTAGTGTGGATTCTTGACAGTGGATCATCAAGACATATGACCGGAGATAGAGCCCTGCTATCAAATGTGGTTGAGAAAGCTGGCCCCATGGTTACCTTTGGAGATAACAGCAAAGGTTTATCTGAGGGATATAGCTGTTTGCAAGCTGGGAATGTTATCATTTTAATTTTGTATATTGTGCTAGGTTATTATCAGGAAGCAGTATCCAACATATAGCACCAGTGACGAGACTTGAGAATATTACGACATATCAGACACCTGCTGCACATTACACTTGGAATTGTACTCTAGTAAGATGTGTACAAGTGTACTCCTGGTTGGTGAGTTAAAAGAGGAAGTCAGTGCACCACAGTTCATGGACTTTGCAGCTGCAGATCTATTGGACTATGCAATCTCTTCTTCACAATCTCACTTCAGGTTGGTATGAACTAGTATACTGCTCAAGCAATCGTCAAGGACATGGTATGGCACTCTAACAGAAGTTATATTTTTATATGAATAAGTAGAGTCGTCATATTAATAACTATCTTATCACTAAGCACAATCATATTGTTTTATATGTGCAGTGGTATATTGATTATGCAATATAACAATTAGTATCTAAAGTACTTGACAAGTATCGGTCAATGATATGTTGTTAACATTATGTTGCAGATATTTGTAAGCTTTTGACATGAATGAGAATTACTTAGACTTTACACTAAGTGATCAATGTTTTATCAAAAACTCATTCATATTGAAAAACAAAATCAAACTTCTTTCTACATTAGTGATTTCTTATTTCATGTAAAATCTTTTAAAATCACTATTGTAAATCATTTTCTCTCTATTACCATATATTCTGTGTTACAGGTTCAGTCTCCAATGACTTTCTTTCATTGACAGTCATGAGGTTGAAAACCCACAACGTCTATCCCAGACTGTAAAGACAAACACAAAAACAGAACCAACCAACACTCTCTTACCACTAAATGTAGTATGAATGAGCGTGAGGGAGATAGTGCCTTAGTGCACCACATAAGGAAGGTTCTGTAGTCAACCCAGTAGCTCTGTCTCATACATAGATGAGTAGTATTTAAACCGAGACAACTGCTAGCCCCCATACATCTTCTCAAAAAGATGTAATGGCTGAAAAGGTACAAAAACAGTTACTAGATTCATTCTCTCAACAGGGTGAGTCTATTGAATTTTGCCTGTCGGCCAAGGTATCCGATGTAGTGTCACCACTTCAAATATAATCAATTCTTGATGCACAAGGAGAGGTTACACACACAAAGGATGAGTTGACGGAAACAAGAGTTTCGACCATTTTAAGGTCAGATTCGATTGTTCAAGGTTCGTTAGTGGACCAATTGCCTTTACAGGTGTTAGGAGAGGATACTGATCCAAAAGCCATATGTCAGTGGTCAGTGTCTACCTCCCCAGGCTTAAATCCCCTGGATGCATCTGCGGATAGTGGATCTGACATAGGTGCAGATCGGCAACTTGTTGACAATGATTCAGATATTACCTGATGAGTCACAAGGAAATGTCTTCACAGGCATTAGAAGGGAACTATGATCTTTATGCTAAATTCTTTGGATCATTGTTTACCTTCCCAGAATTCAAATCTGGAACCCTAAAAGGGAAACTAGCAACTTGTAGATTATGACTCAGATTTATCTGACGAGTTTAACAAGGATGGGGATTTGTGAACTCCCATTGCACCACCTGTGACCTCCTTAAAGGATGGCTAAGGTGATTTTCCTTGCAGGTACAGCTGGATTATGGAGCTATGAGAGAAGAGTGATACACTTGTGAGAATGAGTGTAAACACGAGTGGAGAGAAGAGTGAAACACATGTGAGGTACACTAAACAGAATCACACACTCACAGTGAGGTAGAAAGAGAAACTACTTGTTATTTCTTTTCCAACCAAGTGAAATATGAGAACTCCTTCAGACGACGGCATACATTTCTTCTTTAAGGGGGAGATAAAAGCTTAAGTAATAGTTTGGAGGATTCCTCAACTAAGGGGGAGAAATAGCAGGGAGGAAGAAAAAGATCCTACTTGTACACTACACCACACCATTGTTGTTTTTAACTACGGATCCTATTGTACGGGAGAGGTGGTAAACACAAGGTGATTTTCTGATAAGGGAAGAAGCTGTTAGAGGAGAACCATTGGTTTTTATCTGCGGATCCTATTGTACGGGAGAGGTGGTAAAACGAAGGTGATCTTCTTTAATCAGTTGATTCTCATAGGGGGAGAAGCAAGAGATATGGGCTTCTCAACAGGAAATGTGGTTGTACAAATGAAGATGGAACTACTTGAAGATATGTTCAGTCTAGAGGAACATCTACTTGGAATCTGGAAAATGTTAAATCTAGTCCAGAACTTTTCTACTATTTACTTTGCATGTATGTTTATATCTTTTTCTTATTTGTTAGTTGAGTTATCCTCTAGGTATTTGTGTGTTATTGTCTAACAAACAAATAGGGGGAGATTGTAAGTCATATGTCATAGCCTATTTGTATATTCGAGGATTCAACTCAACTCAAATAAGAATGTAATAAGTAAATAGTGGATCGACCGTCAGAGAGATCTCGCAAAGTAATATCTGTCAAAGGATTCAGAGACAAGGTTCATCTACAGACTTGAGGAGTTAATTCACTGGAAGAAGTTCAAGAAGTTGATCATGCCTCAGTGATAATAAATCAAGATCGTGGATTTAATCAAGTGACAGAGATCTCGTCAGAGTATTATTAATTACAAGGATTTAATCTGAAGAAAATCAAAGCGTCAAAGTCAAGACATGAAGAAACGTCACGGAAGTTAGTCACTCATGAACCAGACAGTACATCGAGTGTCAACGTTGAAGTGGTGGAATTGATTCATAATTTTCAGTGATTTTCGGAAGATTTACAGAAGAATGGTTGCTGCTCAAGACTAGAATTAATTCTCTATTAATTAATTAATTCATCTAATTTAATTAAGAAAATAAATTATATTTGCGAAGAATAATTTATTTATTAATTGAATTAATTGATTAATTAATTCTGATTTAATTCTAGGAATTTTAGGAATTTTCAGAAGTTTAATTGGATTAAATTTAAGCTTTAAATCAGCAAGACAATTGAAAATGAACTAGCATGACAATCAGGATTGTCATACCGATTGTCATGCTAGGCCATTTTACATTGTCTCACCGAAAGTCACTCTAGGAGGATGATTGTCTTGCTAGTTCATTCTGATTGTCATTCTAGTTCATTCAGATTGTCTTGCTAGTTCATTCAATTGTCCTACCGAAAGTCATACAAGCTTAAAGGATTGTCATTCCAATTCAATTAAAATCAGCGATTGATTAAATAGAAGCAGTGGAGCAGCATCTCAACATAATCATTCAAACAGAAGAACAAAGAACAAGAAAAGCAGCCGCCTTGAAATATTACATTTTTCATCTGTTTAATTCAAGATCAATTTCTAGATTGTAAAGTTAAATCCAATCAACTAGAAATCTTTATCTTGTTCTTGTGTAACAATCTAGCGGATCAAAATCCCTAGAACTTAATCTCAAATTGCGTTTAGCATTTGAATCTTTTTATTACAAAAATAGAAAAAGTTCATGTCGAATTTATTCTAGATTTGTGATAATTAATTTGAGATTAATTCCTTGTAATCGATACAGTTGTTGTAACACCTTTCAAGTTTAATAATATTTTTATTTAACTTGAATTTTGTTTCACATTTTTTATTCCGCATTTAATTCGATTATTCGGTACTGTTTGTATTCAACCCCCCCTTCTACAAACACATTGGGACCCAACAACATACCTGAATCAGAAGTGGTAGTCTCACTACCCTTCTTCTTCAATTCTGCAAGGTAAACCTTGTTGTTCCTCTTCCAGTGCCCCACCTTGTTATAGTGAAAGCAAACAACTTTGCTCTTGGGGTCTTCAGCTTTTGGTGGAACCGGCGTTTTCTCACCTACTTTCTTCTTCTTGGAAGAGTTCCTCTTCCTTTTCTTGGGATTGGAACCTTCACCAATTAGAAGAACAAAACTCTTCTTAGGGGAAAATTCGATTCCGCAGTCTTCAACATGTTGTGGAGTTCAGGCAGGCTGACATCCAACTTATTCATGTGAAAGTTCACAACAAACTGCGAGAACGAACTCGGAAGCGATTGCAAGACCAAGTCTTGGCTCAGCTCCCCATCCATGGCAAAACCAAGTTGTCCAAGACGTTCAATCAAATTGATCATCTTAAGTACATGGTCATTCACAGATGATCCTTCAGACATCGTACAACCGAACAACTCCTTCGATATCTCATATCGAGCTGTCCTCCCCGCCACATCATACAACTCTTGTAGATGCATTAGGATAGTGTGAGCATCCATATGCTCATGTTGCTTCTGTAGCTCAATGTTCATGGAAGCTAGCATGATGTATTGAGCAACATTTACATCATCTATCCACTTACGATACACAACATGTTCATCATTATGTGCATCACTAGTAGGTTCAGTAGGCTTAGGTGAGTCAATCACGTATTCCAGCTTCTCAATCCTGAGAACAATTCTCAAGTTTCGAAGCCAGTCAGCATAATTAGGACCAGTCAATTTGTGAGCATCTAGTATGCTCCTGAGTGATAGTGCAGAAGACATAATGTATATTGTAAATTTGTAAATGATAAACACATAACAACACTTAGCAAATATTCGATTTCATTTTAAAACACTATATGAATCGGGTCTTTATTCATAAGTGGCTCCCACTAGTTTTCCTAATTTATTCAACCCCCTACGTGAAAAATTAAGCATTCATAATGCTAGTGGGAATAGGGATCCTACATTCCATTACACGACCCCGACTATAGCACGAACCGCCATGTAATGTTCAATAGGCAGACAACTCTTGTCAATTACATCTCATGTTATTCCCTAATCAAACTTTAGCCTCTTGAATAATTGAGTCTCGGCTGTAGCACGACAAACTCAATATTCTAAGTCAAGTCTAACCCAACATTCCGTACAGTTGAATCAGTCCCCAAAGGCCCACGGCTGTAGCACGTACCGACCTTTAGATTCTTATTCAATGTACACATCTCTATGTAATAGACAAGTATTTCTTATTTCGAAATCAAAGCCCTCGGCTGTAGCACGAACCGACAATGATTCAAAAATAAGAACTACTTTTCTATCATGTTGGAAGGCTATGACCGACACAAGCCCGTTGTGTCATTGGCCAATTACTACTTGATATTATTTAATTTTAGAGGGATTATATTACGTTACAATCATAATCATATTATAAAGAGATTCTTCCTTTTAAATTAAATATTTCAAATCAATAATCAATAATCAGATGATTCCCAGATCGGGTGGAGCATTGTCAAGAGGCGTCACTTAATAACCCTTTCTTACAGATAGAAATCTGTTGTTGACAGTATCATCCTTTCTCTCATATCGAAAATTCATATTCAATTACGTGTTTCATAAACACAAGAATCTCATGATTGTATTCATAATATTGTTATTAAGGTTATGAAACAATTTCACTATACCAGGTTGTCTAACAAACGCCTTATGTTTATTTAAGTTCACCTAAATCTATCATCGCATGATAAACTAAGCATATATCACATATATAAACATGAATAAACATCAAGGTAGGCATGTTACATCATCTAGCACATTATTCTAAGCATTATACATCTCTATGTATCACATGAAGTATTTAAAAACAGTTAAAACAGTTAAAAACAGCTTTAAAACACTTCATGGAAATATAAACAGTTTAAAACTTTTATATAAACTAAAATTGATCACTCCATTAGATCCGTCTCGGAAAAACGAATCCAACGGTATATTGCACGCCTAAAACGGAGTTACAAAACTCCCAGAAAATCAATTTTAAAATCAACAGAAGGGCTGTAACGCATTACAGGAACGCGTTACAGGACCTGTAACGCATTCCGGTGATGCGTTACACCCCTTTTCAGCCATTAAAGGGTGTAACGCATTCCGTGAATGCGCCACAGGTGTGTAACGCATTCCCGGAATGCGTTACACCCCTATTTTTTTTTGTTTCAGCAGCAGCCGCCGCTTTCCTCGAACTGCGCACAGCCGTCCTTCTCTGTCCTGTCTGTCTTCTTTCTCCTTTTCCGTGTCTCACACCACAGCAGAAAAAATAACAGCAGATATATACTTACATACAATCAATTTATATATATATATATATAATTTATTTAATTACGAATTTAATTGATACAACTTCAAAAATTCATAATAAAAAATCTATACATCACAAAATTATGAAAAAAATACTCAGACGATCTACAACACTTGTAGAATCCAGATCAACATTCAAAATTATTCTGAGAAACGATTTCTCATCAGACCAAAATTAATCCATAATATAACTTGTAAAAATCATAATTAATTCATACAAGCACATAAAAATCTGAAATTTTTACCACAGATCTATATGCATACAACCTATGCTCTGATACCATTGTTGGATTTTAAACGCAGCGGGGGCATGGAAAAACACTTTTACACATATAAAATCCAAATAAAAGCATATAAATTGTGAATAAAAATTCGAAGGATCGAATCTAACCTTTTAAAATTATTCGGAGACAACGATCAGAGATCCTTAGCAGTTGCTCCTCAAGTGTGAAGCACTCCACCGGTATCCACCAAGAAAACGATGTTAAGGAGGAGGAAGGAGGTGGAGAGAATTGGGTTTTCCAAACTTTTTGGGTTTTGGGGTTCGATGTGGGTTAGAATAAAATAGGGTCTATAATAGTATATTTATAGGCAAAATTTTCAGCTGAAATTTTCCCATAAATATAATTATTATTATCCCATTTATTATACTCATTAATAATTAAAACACCTTTTAATTATTAATCCTTTTTCTAAACACTTTAGAAATAATTCTCTCTTGATTTAATTTCCAAAAATTAAATCCTTAATTAATAATATTAAGAACTTTTCTTAATTAATTTATAATCAATTAAATCTCATTTAATCAATTATTAAATTTTCCAATTAATTATTTATTTCACAAATAAATAATTATTAGCCATTATTAATTAATTCCTCTACCATTAAATCATTCTCTTTTTATGGTGTGACCCTATAGGTTCAATATTAAGCCGGTAGTAGAAATAAATAATAATAATACTATTTTATCATTATTTATATAAATTCTCTAATTTATTAAATATGATTAATTAATTAATCATATTTATTCTACATCGTGAGTGATGCTTCTCAACATATCGCGACTATCCGGATAATATGAATTCACTGCTTAGAATACCAAGAACCTATTCAGTGAATAGTTACCGTACAAT